>NW_024718873.1:0-26762 GCF_018991925.1 Homarus americanus
CATATGAAGTTAGTTTAATGCCATTTAAGTTAGTTTAACCCCATTTTAAGTTAGTTATACGTCATTTCATGTTAGTTTAACGCCATTTGAAGTTAGTTTAACGTCATTTGCAGTTAGTTTAACGTCATTAAAAGTTAGTTTAACGCCATTTGAAATAATTTTAACGTCATTTGCAGTTAGTTTAACGCCATTTGAAATTAGTTTAATGCCATTTAAAGTTAGTTTAACGCCATTTAAAGTTAGGTTTACGTCAGTTCAAGTTAGGTTAATGCTATTTAAAGATAGTTTAGCGCCATTTGAAGTTAGTTTAACGCCATTTCAAGTTAGTTTAATGCCATTTGAAGTTAGTTTAACGTCATTTGCAGTTAGTTTAACGCCATTAAAAGTTAGTTTAACGCCATTTGAAGTTAGTTTAACGTCATTTGCAGTTAGTTTAACGCCATTTAAAGTTAGTTTAACGACATCTTATGTTAGCTTAAAGCCATTTGAAGTTAGTTTAATGCCATTTAAATTTACTTTAACGCCATTAAAATTAATTTAACGTCATTTAAAGTTAGTTGAACGCCATTTGAAGTTAGATTAACGCAATTTGAAGAACGTTTACTGCCATTTGCAGCACGTTAAACGCCATTTAAAGTTAGTTTAATGCCATTTAAAGTTAGTTTAACACCTTTTGAAGTTAGTTTTACACCAATTGAAGTTAGTTTAATGCCATTTAAAGTTAGTTTAACGCCATTTAAAGTTAGGTTTACGTCGTTTCAAGTTACGTTAATGCCATTTATAGATAGTTTAGCGCCATTTAAAGTTAGTTTAACGCCATTTGAAGTTAGTTTAATGCCATTTGAAGTTAGTTGAACGCCATTTGAAGTTAGTTTAATGCCATTTGAAGTCAGTTTAACGTCATTTGAAGTTAGTTTAACGCCATTTCAAGATCGTTCAATGCCATTTAAAGTTAGTTTAACGCCATATATAGTTAGTTGAATGCTATTTAAAGTAAGTTGAACGCTATCTAGAGTTAGTTTAACGCCATTTGAAGAACGTTTACTGTCATATCAAGCACGTTTAACGCCATATAAAGTTAGTTTCACTTCTTTAAAATCTGTTTAATGCCAAATAAAGTTAGTTTAACGCCATTTGAAGTTAGTTTAACACCATTTGAAGTTAGTTAACGCTATTTGAAGAACGTTAACTCACATTTGAAGCACGTTTAACGCCATTTATAGTTAGCTTAACGCCTTTTCAAGTTAGTTTAATGCAATTTAAATTTAGTTTAACACCATTTGAAGTTAGTTTAACACCATTTGAAGTTAGTTTAATGCCATGTCAAGTTAATTTAATGCCATGTCAAGTTAATTTAATGCCATTTAAAGTTAGTTTAGCGCCATTTGAAGTTAGTTTAACGATATTTGAAGTTAGTCTAATTCCTTTTGAAGTTAGTTGAACGCAATTTGAAGTTAGTTTAACGCCTTTTGAAGTTAGTTTAACGCCAGTTGAAGTTAGTTTAATGCCATTTAAAGATAGTTTAACGACATTTGAAGTTAGTTTAATGCCATTTGAAGTTAGTTTAATGCCATTTAAATTTAGTTTAACGCCATTTAAAGTTAATTTAACGTCATTTAAAGTTAGTTTAACGCCATTTGAAGTCAGTTTAACGCCATTTCAAGTTAGTTTAATGCCATTCAGGATGGTTTTGTACCGTTTGATTGGTTTAATGGCATTTAAAGTTAGTTTAGCGCCATTTGAAGTTAGTGTAACGCCATTTGAAGTTAGTTTAATGCCATTTTAAGTTAGTTTAACGCCATTTGAAGTTAGTTTAACGTCATTTGAAGTTAATTTAACGCCCAGCACGGAAATTAGGTTGCCTGCCGGTGAAGATTAGTTTTAATAGCATTTGAGATTAGTTTTAACACCATTTGAAATTGATTTAATGCCATTTTCAGGGTTACTTTAACGCCATTTAAATTCGTTCTGCCATTAAAATTGAATTTATTGCCATTTGCCAATTGGTTGAGAATATATTTAAAAAGTAAGTTGTTTCTTCAGTAAAGAGATTGATTTGTATAGGCTGAAAACGTTTACCAACCATATGAGAGATTGAATTTAACGCCATTTTGAAGATGATTTAATGCCTTTTTGAGACAGTTTATAACATGTTTTGAAGTTCGTCTAATGCCATTTAAAGTTACTTTAACACCTTTTGAAGTTAGTTTAACACCATTTGAAGTTAGTTTAATGCCATTTAAAGTTAGTTTAATGCCATTTAAAGTTAGTTATATTTCATTTCAAGTTAGTTTAATGCCATTTAAAGTTAGTTAAGCGCCATTTGAAGTTAGTTTAGCGTCATATGAAGTTAGTTTAACGCCTTTGAAGTTAGTTTAACACCAGTTGAAGTTTGTTTAACGCCATTTGAAGTTAGTTTAACGCCATTTGAAGTTAGTTTAACGCCATTTAAAGTTCGTTCAATGCCATTTAAAGTAAGTTGAACACCATTTAAAGTTAGGTGAACACCATTTGAAGTTAGTTTAATGCCATTTAAAGTTTATATAATGCTATTTAAAGTTAGTTGAACGCTATTTAATGTTAGTTGAACGCTATTTAAAGTTAGTTCAACGTTATTTGAAGTTAGTTTAATGCCATTTGAAGTTAGTTTAACGCCATTTGAAGTTAGTTTAACGTCATTTGCAGTTAGTTTAACGCCATTTAAAGTTAGCTTTACACCATTTGAAGTTAGTCTAATGCTATTTGAAGTTAGTTTAACGAAATTTTTAACGCATTTAACGCTATTTAACGTTTGTTTCACGCTATTTGAAATTTGTTTATGCAATTTAAAGTTAGTTTAACGCCATTTGAAATTATTTTAACGTCATCTGAAGAACGTTTACTGCCATTTCAAGCACGTTTAACGCCATTTACAGTTAGTTTAACGCCATTTGAAGTTAGTTTAATGCCATTTAAATTTAGTTTAACGCCATTTAAAGTTAATTTAACGTCATTTAAAATTAGTTTAACGCCATTTGAAGTTAGTTTAATGCCATTTAAAGTTAGATTAACACCTTTTGAAGTTAGTTTTACACCATTTGAAGTCAGTTTAATGCCATTTAAAGTTAGTTTAACGCCATTTAAAGTTAGGTTTACGTCAGTTCAAGTTAGGTTAATGCCATTTAAAGATAGTTTAGCGCCATTTGAAGTTAGTTTAACGCCATTTGAAGTTAGTTTAATGCCATTTCAAGTTAATTTAATGCCATTTAAAGTTAGTTTACCGCCATTTGAAATTAGTTTAACAATATTTGAAGTTAGTTTAATGCCATTTGAAGTTAGTTTAATGGCATATAAAGTTAGTTTAGCGCCATTTGAAGTTAGTTTAACGCCATTTGAAGTTAGTTTAATGCCATTTGAAGTTAGTTTAAAGCCATTTGAAGTTAGTTTAACGTCATTTGAAGTTAGTTTAACGCCTTTTGAAGTTAGTTTAACACCAGTTGAAGTTAGTTTAACGCCATTTGAAGTTAGTTTAATGCCATTTGAAGTTAGTTCAACGCCATTTAAAGTTCGTTCAATGCCATTTAAAGTTAGTTTAAGGCCATTTATAGTTAGTTGAATGCTATTTAAAGTAAGTTGAACGCTATTTAAAGTTAGTTTAACGCCATTTGAAGAACGTTTACAGCCATTTGAAGCACGTTTAACGCCATTTAAAGTTAGTTTCACTTCATTTAAAGTCTGTTTAATGCCATATGAAGTTAGTTTACCGCCATTTGAAGTTAGTTTAATGCCTTTTGAAGTTAGTTTAACGTCATTTAAAACTAGTCTAATGCCATTTAAAGTTAGTTTAACACCTTTTGAAGTTAGTTTAACACCATTTGAAGTTAGTTTAATGCCATTTAACGTTAGTGTAAAGCCATTTAAATTTGCTATATGTCATTTCAAGTTAGTTTAATGCCATTTAAAGTTAGTTTAGCGCCATTTGAAGTTAGTTTAGCGTCATTTGAAGTTAGTTTAACGCCTTTGAAGTTAGTTTAACACCAGTTAAGGATGGTTTAACGCCATTTGAAGTTAGTTTAACGCCATTTGAAGTTTGTTTAACGCCATTTAAAAGTTCGTTCAATGCCATTTAAAGTAAGTTGAACGCCATTTGAAGTTAAATTAATGCCATTTAAAGTTTATTTAATGCCAGTTGAAGTTAGTTTAACGTCATTTGAAGTTAGTTTAACGTCATTTGCAGTTAGTTTAACGCCATTTAAAGTTAGCTTTACACCATTTGAAGTTAGTTTAATGCCATTTGAAGTTAGTTTAACGAAATTTTTAACTCATTTAACGCTATTTAACGTTTGTTTCACGCTATTTGAAGTTTGCTTATGTAATTTAAAGTTATTTTAACGCCAATTGAAGAACGTTTACTGCCATTTCAAGCACGTTTAACGCCATTTACAGTTAGTTTAATGACATTTGAAGTTAGTTTAATGCCATTTAAAGTTAGTTTAACGCCTTTGAATTTAGTTTAACACCATTTGAAGATAGTTTAATGCCATTTACGTTAGTTTAACGCCATTTTAAGTTAGTTATACGTCATTTCAAGTTAGTTTAACGCCATTTGAAGTTAGTTTAACGTCATTTGCAGTTAGTTTAACGCCATTAAAAGTTAGTTTAACGCCATTTGAAGTTAGTTTAACGTCATTTGCAGTTAGTATAACGCCTTTTGAAGTTAACTTAATGCCATTTAAATTTAGTTTAACGCCATTTAAAGTTAATATAACGTCATTTAATGTTAGTTTAACGCCATTTGAAGTTAGTTTAACGCAGTTTGAAGAATGTTTACTGCCATTTGAAGCACGTTAAACGCCATTTAAATTTAGTTTAATGCCATTTAAAGATAGTTTAGCGCCATTTGAAGTTAGTTTAGCGCCATTTGAAGTTAGTTTAATGCCATTTGAAGTTAGTTTAACGCCATTTGAAGTTAGTTTAACGTCACTTGAAGTTAGTTTAACGCCATTTGAAGTTAGTTTTTGGTGAATTTTACTTCTTCTAGTGAAAACACTCAATTCTCAATGAAATCAATGGAATTCGTTAGTTTAACTTTTTTCACGGAAAACGCTTGTTTTCTGCTCCAAAAGGTGTATTTTAGTAAGTTTTACTTCTATCACGGAAACGCTTGTCTTCTGCAAAAAACGCTGTTTATAGTTAATTTTACTTCTCTCACGAAAAATGATTTTTTTCTCTCTAAAATGCTGTTTTTGGTTAGTTTTACTTCTTTTAGTGAAAACGCTCAATTTTAAATGAAACAGTGGAATTTGTTAGTTTTACTTCGTCTCACGAAAAACGCTCGTTTTCTGCTCCTAAATTTGTATTTTAGTTCACTGACGTCTTTTCATGGAAAACGCTTATTTTTTGGCTCAAACACACTGCTTTTAGTTAGTTTTACTTCTTATACTGGAAACTCAGTTTAAAAAAAAACAGTGTAGTTTAGTAAGTTATACATATGTCACGGAAAATGCTTGTCTTCTGCAAAAAACGCTGTTTATAGTTAGTCTTACTTCTTCTAGTGAAAACACACAAATTTGAATGAAAACAGTGGAATTCGTTAGTTTTACTTCTTTTCACGGATTACGCTTGTTTTCTGCAAAAAGCAGTGCATTTTAGTTCATTCTAGTTTTTCACGAAAAACACTTTTCTGCTCAAAAAATTGTATTTTAGTTCACTGACGTCTTTTCACTGAAAACGCTTGTTTTCTGCCCAAACACACTGCTTTTAGTTAGTTTTACTTCTTTTACTGGAAACATTAGTTTCTACTCGAAAAGAGTGTATTTTAGTAAGTATTACTTCTATCACGGAAACGCTTGTTTTCTGCTAAAATTCTGTTTATAGTTTTATTTACTTCTTGCACTGGAAACACTCAGTTTTTACTCAAAAACGGTGTATTTTAGTAAAATTTTCTTCTCTCACGGAAACGCTTGTTTTTTTACTAAAACGCTCTTTATAGTTAGTTTTACTTCTTCAAGTAAAAACAATCAATTTTGAATGACAACAGTGGAATTCGTTAGTTTTACTTCTTTTTACGGAATACGCATGTTTTCTGCTAAAACGCTGTTTATAGTTAGTTTTACTTCTTGCACTGGAAACACTCAGTTTTTACTGAAATACGGTGCATTTTAGTTCATTCTAGTTTTTCATGAAAAACGCTTGACTTCTGATCAAAAAAGTGTATTTTAGTTCACTGACGTCTTTTCAAGGAAAACGCTTATTTTCTGCTCAAACACACTGCTTTTATTTAGTTTTACTTTTAGTACTTGAAACATCAGTTTCTGCTCAAAAACATTGTTTTTTAAGTAAGTTTTACATTATTACGGAAACGCTTGTTTTCTGCACAAAGCAGTGCATTTTAGTTAATTCAAATTTTTTCACGAAAAACGCTTGTTTTCTGCTCAAAAAAGTGTATTATAGTTCACTGACGACTTTTCACGGAAAAACGCTTGTTTTCTGCTCAAACACACTGCGTTTAGTTAGTTTTACATCTTGTACTGGAAACACTCAGTTTTTCTCAAATTCAGTGTATATTAGTAATTTTACTTCTCTCACGGAAATGCTTTTTTTCTCCTAAAAATGCTGTTTTTAGTTAGTTTTACTATTGGTGAAAACAATCAATTTTGAATGAAAACATTGGAATTCGTTAGTTTTACTTCCTTTCATGGAATACGCTTGTTTGCTGCATAAAGCAGTGCATTTTAGTTCATTCTATTTTTTTTCACAAAAAACGCTTGTTTTCTGCTCAAACACACTGTTTTTAGTTAGTTTTACTTTTAGTACGGGAATCATCACTTTCTGCTCAAAAACAGGGTATTTTAGCAAGTTATACTTTTACCACGGAAACGCTTGTTTTCTGTTAAAACCTTGTTTATAGTTACGTTTTCTTCTTGCACTGGAAACACTCAGTTTTTACTCAAAAACAGTGTATTTTTGTAAGTTTTACTTCTCTTACAGAAAATGTATTTTTTCTCCCAAAAATGCTGTTTTTAGTTAATTTTGCTTCCAGTAAAAACACTCAATTATGAATGAAAACATTGGAATTCGTTAGTTTTACTTCTTTTCACGGACTACGCTTGTTTTCTTCACAAAGCAGTGCATTTTAGTTCATTCTTTTTTTTTCACGAAAACGATTGTTTTCTGCTCAAAAAAGTGTATTTTAGTTGTCTGACGTCTTTTCATGGAAACGCTTAATTGTTTGCTCAAACACACTGCTTTTAGTTAGTTTTTCTTCTTATACTGGAAACTCTCAGTTTTAAAAAAAAACTGTAGTTTAGTAAGTTTTACGTCTGTCACGGAAAACGCCATTTTGTCCTAAAAATGCTGTTTTAGTTAGTTTTACTTCTTCTAGTAAAAACACACAAATTTGAATAAAAACAGTGGAATTCGTTAGTTATACTTCTTTTCACGGATTACGCTTGTTTTCTGCAAAAAGCAATGCATTTTAGTTCATTCTATTTTTTCATGAAAAACGCTTGTTTTCAGCTCAAAAAATTGTATTTAATTCACTGACGTCTTTTCGTGGAAAACGCTTGTTTTCTGCTCAAACACACTGTTTTTACTTAGTTCTACTTCTAGTACTGGAAACATCATTTTCTGCTCAAAAACAGTGTATTTTAGTAAGTTTTACTTTTATCACAGAAACGCTTGTTTTCTGCAGAAAACGCTGTTTATAGTTAGTTTTAATTCTTGCACTGGAAACACTCAGTTAACTAACTTCAAATGGCGTTAAACTAACTTTAAATGACAATAAATTAACATTAAATGGCCTTAAACTAACTTTAATTGGCGTTAAACGAACTTTAAATGGCGTTAGAGAAACTTTAAATGGCGTGAAACAAACTTGAAATGGAGTTAAATGCGCTTTAAATGTAGTAAAAATAACTTTAAATGGTGTTAAACTAACTTCAAATGACGTTAAACTAACTTCAAATGACGTTATACTAACTTTAAATGGGGCTAAACTAACTTTAAATAGCGTTCAACTAACATTAAATTGTGTTAAACTAACTTTAAATTGCATTAAATATACTATAAATGGCATTAAACTAACTTCAAATGGTGTTCACCTAAATTTAAATTGCCTTCAACTTACTTTAAATAGCGTTCAACTAACTATAAACGGCGTTTAACTAACTTTAAATGGCATTGAACGAACTTTAAATGGCGTTAAACTAACTTCAAATGGAGTTAAACTAACTTCAAATGGCGTTAAACTAACTTCAACTGGTGTTAAACTAACTTCAAAAGGCGTTAAACTAACTTCAAATGACGTTAAACGAACTTCAAATGGCGTTAAACTAATTTCAAATGGCATTAAACTAACTTCAAATGGCGTTAAACTAACTTCAAATGGCGCTAAACTAACTTTAAATGGCATTAAACTAACTTGAAATGACAAAAAACTAACTTTAAATGGCATTAAACTAACTTCAAAAGGTGTTAAACTAACTTCAAGTGGCGTTAAACTAACTTCATTTGGCATTAAACAGATTTTAAATGAAGTGAAACTAACTTTATATGGCGTTAAACGTGCTTCATATGGCAGTAAACGTTCTTCAAATGGCGGTAAAATAACTATAGATAGCGTTCAACTTACTTTAAATAGCATTCAACTATATATGGCGTTAAACTAACTTTAAATGGCATTGAACGAACTTCAAATGGCGTTAAACTAACTTCAAATGGCGCTAAACTAACTTTAAATGGCATTAAACTAACTTGAAATGACATATAACTAACTTTAAATGGCATTAAACAAACTTTAAATGGCATTAAACTAACTTCAAATGGTGTTAAACTAGCTTCAAAAGGTGTTAAACTAACTTTAAATGGCATTAGACTAACTTCAAATGACGTTAAACTAACTTCAAAAGGCATTAAACTAACTTCAAATGGCGTTAAACTAACTTCATATGGCATTAAACAGACTTTAAATGAAGTGAAACTAACTATAAATGGTTTAAACGTGCTTCAAATGGCTGTAAACGTTCTTCAAATGGCGTTAAACTAACTTTAAATAGCGTTCAACTTACTTTAAATAGCATTCAACTAACTATAAATGGCCTTAAACTAACTTTAAATGGCATTGAACGAACTTTAAATGGAGTTAAACTAACTTCAAATCGCATTAAACTAACTTCAAATGGCGTTAAACTAACTTCAAATGGTGTTAACTAACTTCAAAAGGCGTTAAACTAACTTCAAATGACGTTAAACTAACTTCAAATGGCGTTAAACTAACTTCAAATGGCATTAAACTAACTTCAAATGGCGCTAAACTAACTTCAAATGGCGCTAAACTAACTTTAAATGCCATTAAACTAACTTCAAATAGCATTAAACTAACTTCAAATATCGTTAACTAACTTCAAATGGCGGTAAACTAACTTTAAATAACATTAAATTAACTTGAAATGGCATTAAACTAACTTCAAATGGTGTTAAACTAACTTCAAAAGGTGTTAAACTAACTATAAATTGCATTAAACTAACTTGAAAAGGCGTTAAGCTAACTATAAATGCGTTAAACGTGCTTCAAATGGCAGTAAACTTCTTCAAATAGCGTTAACTAACTTCAAATGACGTTAAACTAACTTTAAATGACAATAAATTAACATTAAATGGCCTTAAACTAACTTTAATTGGCGTTAAACGAACTATAAATGGAGTTAGAGAAACTTTAAATGGCGTGAAACAAACTTTAAATGGCGATATATGCGCTTTAAATGGAGTAAAAATAACTTTAAATGGTGTTAAACTAACTTCAAATGGCGTTAAACTAACTTCAAATGACGTTATACTAACTTTAAATTGGGCTAAACTAATTTTAAATAGCGTTCAACTAACATTAAATTGTGTTCAACTAACTTTAAAGGGCATGAATATACTATAAATGGCATTAAACTAACTTCAAATGGTGTTCACCTAAATTTAAATGGCCTTAACTTACTTTAAATAGCGTTCAACTAACTATAAATGGCGTTTAACAAACTTTAAATGGCATTGAACGAACTTTAAATGGCGTTAAACTAACTTCAAATGGCGTTAAACTAACTTCAAATGGCGCTAAACTAACTTTAAATGGCATTAAACTAACTTGAAATGACAAAAAACTAACTTTAAATAGCGTTAAACTAACATTAAATGGCGATAAATGCGCTTAAATGGAGTAAAAATAACTTTAAATGGTGTTAAACTAACTTCATATGGTGTAAAACTTATCTTCCAAAGGTGTTAAACTAAATTTGAATGGCATTAAACTAACTTCAAATGGCGTTATACTAACTGCAAATGGCGTTAAACTAACTTCAAATGGCGTTAAAATAACTTTTAATGGCGTTAAACTAACTGCAAATGACGTTAAACTAACTTCAAATGGCGTTAAACTAACTTGAAATGACGTATAACTAACTTAAAATGGCGTTAAACTAACTTTAAATAGCATTAAGCTAACTTTAAATGGTGTTAAACTAACTTCAAAAGGTGTTAAACTAACTTTAAAGGCATTAAACTAACCCTGAAATGGCGTTAAACTAACTGTAAATGGCGTTAAACGTGCTTGAAATGGCAGTAAACGTTCTTCAAATGGCGTTAAAATAACTTCAAATGGCGTTAAACTAACTTCAAATGACGTTAAACTAACTTCAAATGGCGTTAAACTAACTTCAAATGGCATTAAACTAACTTCAAATGGCGTTAAACTAACTTCAAATGGCGCTAAACTATCTTTAAATGGCATTAACCTAACTTGAAATGACGTAAACCTAACTTTAAATGGCGTTCAACTAACTTTAAATGGCACTAAACTAACCTCAAATGGTGTAAAACTAACTTCAAAAGGTGTTAAACTAACTTTAAATGGCATTAAACTAACTTTAAATGGCGTTTAACGTGCTTCAAATGGCAGTAAACGTTCTTCAAAATGCGTTAAACTAACTTCAAATGGCGTTAAACAAACTTTAAATGACGTTAAATTAACTATAAATGGCGTTAAACTAAATTTAAATGGGATTAAACTAACTTCAAATAGCGTTATACTAACTGCAAATGACGTTAAACTAACTTCAAATGGCGTTAAACTAACTTTTAATGGCGTTAAACTAACTGCAAATGACGTTAAACTAACTTCAAATGGCGTTAAACTAACTTGAAATGACGTATAACTAACTTAAAATGGCGTTAAACTAACTTTAAATGGCATTAAACTAACTTCAAATGGTGTTAAACTAACTTCAAAAGGTGTTAAACTAACTTTAAAGGCATTAAACTAACTTGAAATGGCGTTAAACTAACTGTAAATGGCGTTAAACGTGCTTGAAATGGCAGTAAACGTTCTTCAAATGGCGTTAAAATAACTTCAAATGGCGTTAAACTAACTCCAAATGACGTTAAACTAACTTCAAATGGCGTTAAACTAACTTCAAATGGCATTAACTAACTTCAAATGGCATTAAACTGACTTTAAATAGCGTTCAACTTACTTTAAATAGCATGCAACTAACTATAAATGGCGTTAAACTAACTTTAAATGGCATTGAACGAACTTTAAATGGCGTTAAACTAACTTCAAATGGCATTAAACTAACTTCAAATGGCGTTAAACTAACTTCAACTGGTGTTAAACTAACTTCAAAAGGCGTTAAACTAACTTCAAATGACGTTAAACTAACTTGAAATGGTGTTAAACTAATTTCAAATGGCATTAAACTAACTTCAAATGGCGTTAAACTAACTTCAAATGGCGCTAAACTAACTTTAAATGCCATTAAACTAACTTCCAATGGCGTTAAACTAACTTTTAATGGCGTTAAACTAACTGCAAATGACGTTAAACTAACTTCAAATGGCGTTAAACTAACTTGAAATGATGTATAACTAACTTAAAATGGCGTTAAACTAACTTTAAATGGCATTAAACTAACTTCAAATGGTGTTAAACTAACTTCAAAAGGTGTTAAACTAACTTTAAAGGCATTAAACTAACTTGAAATGGCGTTAAACTCACTGTAAATGGCGTTAAACGGGCTTGAAATGGCAGTGAACGTTCTTCAAATGGCGTTAAAATAACTTCAAATGGCGTTAAATTAACTTTAAATTACATAAATAAACTTCAAATAGCGTGAAACAAACGTTAAATAGCGTTGTATGCGTTACAAATTTCGTTAAACTAACTTCAAATGGCATTAAACTAACTTCAAATGGTGTTAAGCTAACTTTAAATAGCGTTAAACTAACTGCATATGATGTTAAACTAACTTCAAATGGCGTTAAACTAACTTCAAATGGCATTAAACTACCTTCAAATGGCGTTAAACTAACTTTAAATAGCGTTCAACTAACATTAAATAGCGTTCAACTAACTTTAAATGGCATTAAATAAACTTTAAACGGCATTAAACTAACTTCAAATGGTGTTCACCTAACTTTATATAGCGTTCAACTTACTTTAAATGGCATTGAACGAACTTTAAATGGCGTTAAACTAACTTCAAATGGCGTTAAACTAACTTCAACTGGTGTTAAACTAACTTCAAAGGCGTTAAACTAACTTCAAATGACGCTAAACTAACTTCAAATGGCGCTAAACTAACTTTAAATGGCATTAAATTAACTTGAAATGACATATAACTAACTTTAAATGGCATTAAACTAACTTTAAATGGCATTACCCTAACTTCAAATGGTGTTAAACTAACTTCAAAAGGTGTTAAACTAACTTAAATGGCATTAGACTAACTTCAAATGGCGTTAAACTAACTTCAAATGGCGTTAAACTAACTTCAAATGGCATTAAACTAACTTCAAATGGCATTAAACTGACTTTAAATAGCCTTTCAACTTACTTTAAATAGCATGCAACTAACTATAAATATCGTTAAACTAACTTTAAATGGCATTGAACGAACTTTAAATGGCGTTAAACTAACTTCAAATGGCATTAAACTAACTTCAAATAGCGTAAAACAAACATTAAATAGCGTTAAATGCATTAAAAATTTCGTTAAACTAACTTCAAATGACGTTAAACTAACTTCAAATGATGTTAAACTAACTTCAAATGGCATTAAACTAACTTCAAGTGGCGTTAAACTAACTTCAAATGGCGTTAAACTAACTTCAAATGGCGTTACACTAACTTCAACTTGCGTTAAACTAATTTTAAATGACATTAAACTAACTTCAAATGGCTTTAAACTAACTTCAAATGTCGTTAAACTAACTTCAAATGGTGTTAAACTAACTTCAAAAGGCGTTAAACTAACTTCAAATGACGTTAAACTAACTTCAAATGGCGATACACTAACTTCAACTGGCGTTAAACTAACTTCAAAAGGCGTTAAACTAACTTCAAATGACGTTAAACTAACTAGAAATGGCGTTCAACAACTTCAAATGGCATTAAACTAACTTCAAATATCGTTAAACTAACTTCAAATGGCGCTAAACTATATTTAAATGGCATTAAATTAACTTGAAATGGCATTATACTAACTTCAAATGGTGTTAAACTAACTTCAAAAGGTGTTAAACTAACTTTAAATTGCATTAAACTAACTTGAAAAGGCGTTAAGCTAACTATAAATGGCGTTAAACGTGCTTCAAATGGCAGTAAACGTTCTTCAAATAACGTTAACTAACTTCAAATGGTGTTAAACTAACTTCAAATGGCGTTAAACTAACTTCATTTGGCATTAAACAGATTTTAAAGAAGTGAAACTAACTTTATATGGCGTTAAACGTGCTTGATATGACAGTAAACGTTCTTCAAATGGCGTTAAACTAACTCTAGATAGCGTTCAACTTACTTTAAATAGCATTCAACTAACTATATATGGCATTAAACTAACTTTAAATGGCATTGAGCGATCTTCAAATGGCGTTAAACTAACTTCAAATGACGTTAAACTGACTTCAAATGGCATTAAACTTACTTCAAATGGCGTTAAACTAACTTCAAATGGCATTAAACTAACTTCAAATGGCGTTAAACTAACTTCAAATGGCGCTAAACTATCTTTAAATGGCATTAACCTAACTTGAAATGACGTAAACCTAACTTTAAATGGCGTTAAACGAACTTTAAATGGCATTAAACTAACTTCAAATGGTGTAAAACTAACTTCAAAAGGTGTTAAACTAACTTTAAATGGCATTAAACTAACTTTAAATGGCGTTTAACGTGCTGCAAATGGCAGTAAATGTTCTTCAAATTCCGTTAAACTTACTTCAAATGACGTTCAACTAACTTTAAATGACGTTAAATTAATTTTAATGGCGTTAAACTAAATTTAAATGGCATTAAACTAACTTCAAATGGCTTTAAACTAACATCACATGTCGTTAAACTAACTTTAAATGGCGTTAAACTAACTGCAAATGACGTTAAACTAACTTCAATTGGAGTTAAACTAACTTTTAATGGCGTTAAACTAACTGCAAATGACGTTAAACTAACTTCAAATGGCGTTAAACTAACTTGAAATGACGTATAACTAACTTGAAATGGCGTTAAACTAACTTCAAATGGCGCTTAACTATCTTTAAATGGCATTAACATAACTTGAACTGACGTAAACCTAACTTTAAATGGCGTTAAACTAACTTTAAATGGCATTAAACTAACTTCAAATGGCGTTAAACTAACTGCAAATGACGTTAAACTAACTTCAAATGGCGTTAAACTAACTTTTAACGACGTTAAACTAACTGCAAATGACGTTAAACTAACTTCAAATGGCGTTAAACTAACATGAAATGACGTATAACTTACATAAAATGGCGTTAAACTAACTTAAATGACATTAAACTAACTTCATATGGTGTTAAACTAACTTCAAAAGGCGTTAAACTAACTTTAAATGGCATTAAACTAACTTCAAATGTCATTAAACTAACTGCAAAAGGCGTTAAACTAAGTTTAAATGGCATTAAACTAACTTCAAATCGCATTAAGCTAACTTTTAATGGCGTTAAACTCACTGCAAATGAGGTTAAACTAACTTCAAATGGCGTTAAACTAACTTGAAATGACGTATAACTGACTTTAAATGGCGTTAAACTAACTTTAAATGGCATTAAACTAACTTCAAATGGTGTTAAACTAACTTCAAAAGCTGTTAAACTAACTTTAAATTGCATTAAACTTACTTGAAAAGGCATTAATCTAACTATAAATGGCGTTAAACGTGCTTCAAATGGCAGTAAACGTTCTTCAAATAGCGTTAACTAACTTCAAATGGTGTTAAACTAACTTCAAATGACGATAAACTAACTTCATTTGGCATTAAACAGATTTTAAATGAAGTGAAACTAACTTTATATGGCGTTAAACGTGCTTCATATGGCAGTAAACGTTCTTCAAATGGCGTTAAACTAACTCTAGATAGCGTTCAACTTACTTTAAATAGCATTCAACTAACTATATATGGCGTTAAACTAACTTCAAATGACGTTAAACTAACTTCAAATGGCATTAAACTAACTTCAAATGTCGTTAAACTAACTTCAAATGACGTTAAACTAACTTAAAATGGCATTAAACTAACTTCAAATGGCGTTAAACTAACTTCAAATGGCGCTAAACTATCTTTAAATGGCATTAAACTAACTTCATATGGTGTAAAACTAACTTCAAAAGGTGTTAAACTAACTTTAAATGGCATTAAACTAACCTTAAATGGCGTTTAACGTGCTGCAAATGGCAGTAAACGTTCTTCAAATTGCGTTAAACTAACTTCAAATGGCGTTCAACTAACTTTAAATGACGTTAAATTTACCCTAAATGGCGTTAAACTAAATTTAAATGGCATTAAACTAACTTCAAATGGCTTTAAACTAACTTCAAATGTCATTAAACTAACTTCAAAAGGCGTTAAACTAAGTTTAAATGGCATTAAACTAACTTCAAATCGCGTTAAACTAACTTTTAATGGCGTTAAACTAACTGCAAATGACGTTAAACTAACTTCAAATAGAGTTAAACTAACTTGAAATGACGTATAACTAACTTTAAATGGCGTTAAACTAATTTTAAATGGCATTAAACTAACTTCAAATGGTGTTACACTAACTTCAAAAGGTGTTAAACTAACTTTAAATGGCATTAAACTAACTTGAAATGGCGTTAAACTAACTTTAAATGGCGTTAAACGTGCTTGAAATGGCAGTAAACGTTCTTCAAATGGCGTTAAAATAACTTCAAATGGCGTTAAACTAACTTTAAATGGCATTAAACTAACTTCAAATGGCTTTAAACTAACTTCAAATGTCGTTAAACTAACTTTAAATGGCGTTAAACTAACTGCAAATGACGTTAAACTAACTTCAAATGGCGTTAAACTAACTTCAAATGGCGTTACACTTACTTCAAATGGCATTAAACTAATTTCAAATGGCGTTAAACTAACTTCAAATGGCGCTAAACTAACTTTAAATGGAATTAAATTAACTTGAAATGGCATTAACTAACTTCAAATGGTGTTAAAATAACTTCAAAAGGTGTTAAACTAACTTTAAATTGCATTAAACTAACTTGAAAAAGCGTTAAGCTAACTATAAATGGCGCTAAACGTGCTTCAAATGGCAGTAAACGTTCTTCAAATAGCGTTAACTAACTTCAAATAGCGTTAAACTAACATTAAATGACAATAAATTAACATTAAATGGCCTTAAACTAACTTTAATTGGCGTTAAACAAACTTTAAATGGCGTTAGAGAAACTTTAAATGGCGTGAAACAAACTTTAAATGGCGTTAAATGCGCTTTAAATGGAGTAAAAATAACTTTAAATGGTGTTAAACTAACTTCAAATGGTGTTAAACTAACTTCAAATGACGTTATACTAACTTTAAATGGGGCTAAACTGACTTTAAATAGCGTTCAACTAACAATAATTGTGTTCAACTAACTTTAAATGGCATTAAATATACTATAAATGGCATTAAACTAACTTCAAATGGTGTTCACCTAAATTGAACGGCCTTCAAATTACTTTAAATAGGGTTCAACTAACTATAAATGGCGTTTAACTAACTTTAAATGGCATTGTACGAACTTCAAATGACGTTAAACTAACTTCAAATGGCGATACACTAACTTCAACTGGCGTTAAACTAACTTCAAAAGGCGTTAAACTAACTTCAAATGACGTTCAACAACTTCAAATGGCATTAAACTCACTTCAAATATCGTTAAACTAACTTCAAATGGCGCTAAACTATCTTTAAATGGCATTAAATTAACTTGAAATGGCATTAAACTAACTTCAAATGGTGTTAAACTAACTGCAAAAGGTGTTAAACTAACTTTAAATTGCATTAAACTAACTTGAAAAGGCGTTAAGCTAACTATAAATGGCGTTAAACGTGCTTCAAATGGCAGTAAACGTTCTTCAAATAACGTTAACTAACTTTAAATGGTGTTAAACTAACTTCAAATGGCGTTAAACTAACTTCATTTGGCATTAAACAGATTTTAAAGAAGTGAAACTAACTTTATATGGCGTTAAACGTGCTTCATATGACAGTAAACGTTCTTCAAATGGCGTTAAACTAACTCTAGATAGCGTTCAACTTACTTTAAATAGCATTCAACTAACTATATATGGCGTTAAACTAACTTTAAATGGCATTGAACGATCTTCAAATGGCGTTAAACTAACTTCAAAT
Source organism: Homarus americanus (assembly GCF_018991925.1). Classification (NCBI taxonomy): domain Eukaryota; kingdom Metazoa; phylum Arthropoda; class Malacostraca; order Decapoda; family Nephropidae; genus Homarus; species Homarus americanus. The sequence continues at coordinate 17,682 of NW_024718873.1, forward strand.
GACGTTAAACTGACTTCAAATGGCATTAAACTTACTTCAAATGGCGTTAAACTAACTTCAAATGGCATTAAACTAACTTCAAATGGCGTTAAACTAACTTCAAATGGCACTAAACTATTTTTAAATGGCATTAACCTAACTTGAAATGACGTAAACCTAACTTTAAATGGCGTTAAACTAACTTTAAATGGCATTAAACTAACTTCAAATAGTGTAAAACTAACTTCAAAAGGTGTTAAACTAACTTTAAATGGCATTAAACTAACTTTAAATGGCGTTTAACGTGCTGCAAATGGCAGTAAACGTTCTTCAAATTGCATTAAACTTACTTCAAATGGCGTTCAACTAACTTCATTGGCATTAAACAGATATTAAATGAAGTGAAACTAACTGTAAATGGCGTTAAACGTGCTTCAAATGGCAGTAAACGTTCTTCAAATAACGTTAACTAACTTCAAATGGTGTTAAACTAACTTCAAATGGCGTTAAACTAACTTCATTTGGCATTAAACAGATTTTAAAGAAGTGAAACTAACTTTATATGGCGTTAAACGTGCTTCATATGACAGTAAACGTTCTTCAAATGGCGTTAAACTAACTCTAGATAGCGTTCAACTTACTTTAAATAGCATTCAACTAACTATATATGGCGTTAAACTAACTTTAAATGGCATTGAACGATCTTCAAATGGCGTTAAACTAACTTCAAATGACGTTAAACTGACTTCAAATGGCATTAAACTTACTTCAAATGTTAAACTAACTTCAAATGGCATTAAACTAACTTCAAATGGCGTTAAACTAACTTCAAATGGCGCTAAACTATCTTTAAATGGCATTAACCTAACTTGAAATGACGTAAACCTAACTTTAAATGGCGTTAAACTAACTTTAAATGGCATTAAACTAACTTCAAATGGTGTAAAACTAACTTCAAAAGGTGTTAAACTAACTTTAAATGGCATTAAACTAACTTTAAATGGCGTTTAACGTGCTGCAAATGGCAGTAAACGTTCTTCAAATTGCATTAAACTTACTTCAAATGGCGTTCAACTAACTTTAAATGACGTTAAATTAATTTTAATGGCGTTAAACTAAATTTAAATGGCATTAAACTAACTTCAAATGGCTTTAAACTAACATCACATGTCGTTAAACTAACTTTAAATGGCGTTAAACTAACTGCAAATGACGTGAACTAACTTCAAATGGCGTTAAACTAACTTTTAATGGCGATAAACTAACTGCAAAAGACGTTAAACTAACTTCAAATGGCGTTAAACTAACTTTAAATGACGTATAACTTACTTAAAATGGCGTTAAACTAACTTCAAATGGCATTAAACTAACTTGAAATGGCGTTAAACTAACTTCAAATGGCGCTAAACTATCTTTAAATGGCATTAACCTAACTTGAACTGACGTAAACCTAACTTGAAATGGCGTTAAACTAACTATAAATGGCATTAAACTAACTTCAAATGGTGTACACCGAAATTGAAACGCCCTTCAACTTACTTTAAATAGCGTTCAACTAACTATAAATGGCGTTTAACTAACTTTAAATGGCATTGAACGAACTTTAAATGGCGTTAAACTAACTTCTAATGGCGTTAAACTAACTTCATTTGGCATTAAACAGATATTAAATGAAGTGAAACTAACTGTAAATGGCGTTAAACGTGCTTCAAATGGCAGTAAACGTTCTTCAAATAACGTTAACTAACTTCAAATGGTGTTAAACTAACTTCAAATGGCGTTAAACTAACTTCATTTGGCATTAAACAGATTTTAAAGAAGTGAAACTAACTTTATATGGCGTTAAACGTGCTTCATATGACAGTAAACGTTCTTCAAATGGCGTTAAACTAACTCTAGATAGCGTTCAACTTACTTTAAATAGCATTCAACTAACTATATATGGCGTTAAACTAACTTTAAATGGCATTGAACGATCTTCAAATGGCGTTAAACTAACTTCAAATGACGTTAAACTGACTTCAAATGGCATTAAACTTACTTCAAATGGCGTTAAACTAACTTCAAATGGCATTAAACTAACTTCAAATGGCGTTAAACTAACTTCAAATGGCGCTAAACTATTTTTAAATGGCATTAACCTAACTTGAAATGACGTAAACCTAACTTTAAATGGCGTTAAACTAACTTTAAATGGCATTAAACTAACTTCAAATAGTGTAAAACTAACTTCAAAAGGTGTTAAACTAACTTTAAATGACATTAAACTAACTTTAAATGGCGTTTAACGTGCTGCAAATGGCAGTAAACGTTCTTCAAATTGCATTAAACTTACTTCAAATGGCGTTCAACTAACTTTAAATGACGTTAAATTAATTCTAATGGCGTTAAACTAAATTTAAATGGCATTAAACTAACTTCAAATGGCTTTAAACTAACATCACATGTCGTTAAACTAACTTTAAATGGCGTTAAACTCACTGCAAATGACGTGAACTAACTTCAAATGGCGTTAAACTAACTTTTAATGGCGATAAACTAACTGCAAAAGACGTTAAACTAACTTCAAATGGCGTTAAACTAACTTTAAATGACGTATAACTAACTTAAAATGGCGTTAAACTAACTTCAAATGGCATTAAACTAACTTGAAATGGCGTTAAACTAACTTCAAATGGCGCTAAACGATCTTTAAATGGCATTAACCTAACTTGAACTGACGTAAACCTAACTTGAAATGGCGTTAAACTAACTATAAATGGCATTAAACTAACTTCAAATGGTGTACACCGAAATTGAAACGCCCTTCAACTTACTTTAAATAGCGTTCTACTAACTATAAATGGCGTTTAACTAACTTTAAATGGCATTGAACGAACTTTAAATGGCGTTAAACTAACTTCAAATGGAGTTAAACTAACTTCAAATGGCGTTAAACCAACTTCAACTGTTGTTAAACTAACTTCAAAAGGCGTTAAACTAACTTCAAATGACGTTAAACTAACTTCAAATGGCGTTAAACTAATTTCAAATGGCATTAAACTAACTTCAAATGGCGTTAAAGTAACTTCAAATGGCGCTAAACTCACTTTAAAAGGCATTAAACTAACTTGAAATGACAAAAAAATAACTTTAAATGGCATTAAACTAACTTCAAATGGTGTTAAACTAACATCAAATGGCGTTAAACTAACTTCATTTGGCATTAAACAGATTTTAAATTAATTGAAACTAACTTTACATGGCTTTAAACGTGCTTCATATGGCAGTAAACGTTCTTCAAATGGCGTTAAACTAACTCTAGATAGCGTTCAACTTACTTTAAATAGCATTCAACTAACTATATATGGCGTTAAACTAATTTTAAATGGCCTTGAACGAACTTCAAATGGCGTTAAACTAACTTCAAATGACGTTAAACTAACTTCAAATGGCATTAAACTAACTTCAAATGGCGATAAACTAACTTCAAATGACGTTAAACTTACTTCAAATGGCGTTAAACTAACTTCAAAGGGCATTAAACTAACTTCAAATGGTGTAAAACTAACTTCAAATGGTGTTAAACTAACTTCAAATGGCGTTAAACTAACTTCATTTGGCATTAAACAGATTTTAAAGAAGTGAAACTAACTTTATATGGCGTTAAACGTGCTTGATATGACAGTAAACGTTCTTCAAATGGCGTTAAACTAACTCTAGATAGCGTTCAACTTACTTTAAATTGCATTCAACTAACTATATATGGCGTTAAACTAACTTTAAATGGCATTGAACGATCTTCAAATGGCGTTAAACTAACTTCAAATGACGTTAAACTGACTTCAAATGGCATTAAACTTACTTCAAATGGCGTTAAACTAACTTCAAATGGCATTAAACTAACTTCAAATGGCGTTAAACTAACTTTAAATGGCGCTAAACTATTTTTAAATGGCATTAACCTAACTTGAAATGACGTAAACCTAACTTTAAATGGCGTTAAACTAACTTTAAATGGCATTAAACTAACTTCAAATAGTGTAAAACTAACTTCAAAAGGTGTTAAACTAACTTTAAATGGCATTAAACTAACTTTAAATGGCGTTTAACGTGCTGCAAATGGCAGTAAACGTTCTTCAAATTGCATTAAACTTACTTCAAATGGCGTTCAACTAACTTTAAATGACGTTAAATTATTTTTAATGGCGTTAAACTAAATTTAAATGGCATTAAACTAACTTCAAATGGCTTTAAACTAACATCACATGTCGTTAAACTAACTTTAAATGGCGTTAAACTAACTGCAAATGACGTGAACTAACTTCAAATGGCGTTAAACTAACTTTTAATGGCGATAAACTAACTGCAAAAGACGTTAAACTAACTTCAAATGGCGTTAAACTAACTTTAAATGACGTATAACTAACTTAAAATGGCGTTAAACTAACTTCAAATGGCATTAAACTAACTTGAAATGGCGTTAAACTAACTTCAAATGGCGCTAAACTATCTTTAAATGGCATTAACCTAACTTGAACTGACGTAAACCTAACTTGAAATGGCGTTAAACTAACTATAAATGGCATTAAACTAACTTCAAATGGTGTACACCGAAATTGAAACGCCCTTCAACTTTCTTTAAACCAGCTTCAGCTAATGGCGTTTAACTTCTTTAAATGGCATTAGACCGAACTTTAAATGGCGTTAAACTTCAAATGGGTTAAACTAACGATGATTCGCTTCTTCAACTGTTTGTTAAACTAGCACGAAAGAGCGTTAAACCTTCAAATGACGTTAAACTAACTGAAGGCAGCGTTAGCTAATTTCAATGGCATTAAATAACTGATATAGTAAGTAAATCGGCTTAAACTCACTTTAAATGGCATTAAACTAACTTGAAATGACAAAAAACTAACTTTAAATGGCATTAAACTAACTTCAAATGGTGTTAAACTAACATCAAATGGCGTTAAACTAACTTCATTTGGCATTAAACAGATTTTAAATTAATTGAAACTAACTTTACATGGCTTTAAACGTGCTTCATATGGCAGTAAACGTTCTTCAAATGGCGTTAAACTAACTCTAGATAGCGTTCAACTTACTTTAAATAGCATTCAACTAACTATATATGGCGTTAAACTAATTTTAAATGGCCTTGAACGAACTTCAAATGGCGTTAAACTAACTTCAAATGACGTTAAACTAACTTCAAATGGCATTAAACTAACTTCAAATGGCGTTAAACTAACTTCAAATGACGTTAAACTTACTTCAAATGGCGTTAAACTAACTTCAAAGGGCATTAAACTAACTTCAAATGGTGTAAAACTAACTTCAAAAGGTGTTAAACTAACTTCAAATGACGTTAAACTAACTTCAAATGGTATTAAACTAACTTCAAATGGTGTAAAACTAACTTCAAAGGGTGTTAAACTAACTTTAAATGGCATTAAACTAACTTCAAATGGCATTAAACTAACTGTAAATGGCATTAAACGTGCTTGAAATGGCAGTAAACGTTCTTCAAATGGCGTTAAAATAACTTCAAATGGCGTTAAACTAACTCTAAACTGCATAAACAAATTTCAAATAGCGTGAAACAAACGTTAAATAGCGTTATATGCGTTAAAAATTTCGTTAAACTAACTTCAAATAGCATTAAACTAACTTCAAATGGTGTTAAGCTAACTTTAAATGGCGTTAAACTAACTTCAAATGGCGTTAAACTAACTTCAAATAGCATTAAACTAACTTCAAATGGCGTTAAACTAACTTTAAATAGCGTTCAACTAACATTAAATAGCGTTCAACTAACTTTAAATGCATTAAATAAACTTTAAATGGCATTAAACTAACTTCAAATGGTGTTCACCTAACTATAAATGGCGTTAAACTAACTTTAAATGGCAGTGAACGAATTTAAATAGCGTTAAAGTAACTTGAAATGGCATTAAACAAACTTCAAATGGCGTTAAACTAACTTCAACTGGTGTTAAACTAACTTCAAAAGGCGTTAAACTAACTTCAAATGACGTTAAACTAACTTCAAATGGCGTTAAACTAACTTAAAATGGCATTAAACTAACTTCAAATGGCGTTAAACTAACTTCAAATGGCGCTAAACTAACTTTAAATGCCATTAAACTAACTTCAAATGGTGTTAAACTAACTTCAAAATGTGCTAAACTAATTTTAATGGCATTAAACTAACTTGAAATGGCGTTAAACTGACTTCAAATGGCGGTAAACTATCTTTAAATGACGTTAGATTAACTTTAAATGGCGTTAAACTAAATTTTAATGGCATTAAACTAACTTCAAATGGCTTTAAACTAACTTCAAATGTCGTTAAACTAACTTTAACTGGCGTTAAACTAACTGCAAATGACGTTAAACTAACTTAAAATGGCATTACACTAACTTCAACTAGCGTTAAACTAACTTCAAAAGGCGTTAAACTAACTTCAAATTGCGTTCAACTAACTTCAAATGGCAATAGACTAACTTCAAATATCGTTAAACTCACTTCAAATGGCGCTAAACTAACGTTAAATGGCATTAAATTAACTTGAAATGGCATTAAAGTAACTTGAAATGGCGCTAAACTAACTTTAAATGGCGTTTAACGTACTTCAAATGGCAGGAAAGGTTCTTCAAATGGCGTTAAACTGACTTCAAATGGCGTTAAACTAACTTTAAATGACGTTAAATTAACTATAAATGACATTAAACTAACTTCAAATGGCTTTAAACTAACTTCAAATGGCGCTAAACTAACTTTAAATGGCATTAAATTAACTTGAAATGGCATTAAACTAACTTCAAATGGTTTTAAACTAACTTCAAAAGGTGTTAAACTAACTTTAAATTACATTAAACTAACTTGAAAAGGCGTTAAGCTAACTATAAATTGCGTTAAACGTGCTTCAAATGGCAGTAAACGTTCTTCAAATAGCGTTAACTAACTTCAGATGGTGTTAAACTAACTTCTAATGGCGTTAAACTAACTTCATTTGGCATTAAACAGATATTAAATGAAGTGAAACTAACTTTATATGGCGTTAAACGTGCTTCATATGGCAGTAAACATTCTTCAAATGGCGTTAAACTAACTCTAGATAGCGTTCAACTTGCTTTAAATAGCATTCAACTAACTATATATGGCGTTAAACTAACTTTAAATGGCATTGAACGAACTTCAAATGGCGTTAAACTAACTTCAAATGATGTTAAACTAACTTCAAATGGCATTAAACTAACTTCAAATGGCGTTAAACTAAGTTCAAATGACGTTAAACTAACTTCAAATGGCGCTAAACTAACTTCAAATGGCGTTAAACTAACTTCAAATGGCGCTAAACTATCTTTAAATGGCATTAACCTAACTTGAAATGACGTAAACCTAACCTTAAATGGCGTTAAACAAACTTTAAATGGCATTAAACTAACTTGAAATGGTTTTAAACTAACTTCAAAAGGTGTTAAACTAACTTTAAATTACATTAAACTAACTTGAAAAGGCGTTAAGCTAACTATAAATTGCGTTAAACGTGCTTCAAATGGCAGTAAACGTTCTTCAAATAGCGTTAACTAACTTCAGATGGTGTTAAACTAACTTCTAATGGCGTTAAACTAACTTCATTTGGCATTAAACAGATATTAAATGAAGTGAAACTAACATTATATGGCGTTAAATGTGCTTCATATGGCAGTAAACGTTCTTCAAATAGCGTTAACTAACTTCAAATGGCGTTAAACTAACTTTAAATGACAATAAATTAACATTAAATGGCCTTAAACTAACTTGAATTGGCATTAAACGAACTTTAAATGGCGTTACAGAAACTTTAAATGGCGTGAAACAAACTTTAAATGGCGTTAAATGCGCTTTAAATGGAGTAAAAATAACTTTAAATGGTGTTAAACTAACTTCAAATGGCGTTAAACTAACTTCAAATGACGTTATACTAACTTTAAATGGGGCTAAACTAACTTTAAATAGCGTTCAACTAACATTAAATTGTGTTCAACTAACTTTAAATGGCATTAAATATACTATAAATGGCATTAAACTAACTTCAAATGGTGTTCACCTAAATTTAAATAGCCTTCAACTTACTTTAAATAGCTTTCAACTAACTATAAATGGCGTTTAACTAACTTTAAATGGCATTGAACGAACTTTAAATGGCGTTAAACTAACTTCAAATGGAGCTAAATTAACTTCAAATGGCGCTAAACTAACTTCAACTGGTGTTAAACTATCTTCAAAGGCGTTAAACTAACTTCAAATGACGTTAAACTAACTTCAAATGGCGCTAAACTAACTTTAAATGGCATTAAACTAACTTGAAATGACAAAAAACTAACTTTCAATGGCATTAAACTAACTGCAAATGACGTTAAACTAACTTCAAATGGCGTTAAACTAACATTTAATGGCGTTAAACTAACTGCAAATGACGTTAAACTAACTTCAATTGGCGTTAAACTAACTTCAAATGGCATTAAACTAACTTGAAATGGCGTTAAACTAACTTCAAATGGCGCTAAACTATCTTTAAATGGCATTAACCTAACTTGAACTGACGTAAACCTAACTTTAAATGGCGTTAAACTAACTTTAAATGGCATTAAACTAACTTCAAATGGCGCAAAACTAACTGCAAATGACGTTAAACTAACTTCAAATGGCGTTAAACTAACTTTTAATGACGTAAAACAAACTGCAAATGACGTTAAACTAACATCAAATGGCGTTAAACTAACATGAAATGACGTATAACTAACTTAAAATGGCGTTAAACTAACTTAAATGGCATTAAACTAACTTCATATTGTGTTAAACTAACTTCAAAAGGCGTAAAACTAACTTTAAATGGCATTAAACTAACTTCAAATGTCATTAAACTAACTTCAAAAGGCGTTAAACTAAGTTTAAATGGCATTAAACTAACTTCAAATCGCGTTAAGCTAACTTTTAATGGCGTTAAACTAACTGCAAATGACGTTAACTAACTTCAAATGGCGTTAAACTAACTTGAAATGACGTATAACTAACTTTAAATGGCGTTAAACTAACTTTAAATGGCATTAAACTAACTTCAAATGGTGTTA
>NW_024718874.1:0-9447 GCF_018991925.1 Homarus americanus
TAAAATAGGATAAAATACATGACGGAAACAAAAGACTTTACCTAAGCTTCCGATGTTCTTGAGATGTTACTCGTTTTTTTTAATAGTTTTCGGTTAAAATTCTGTTATATTACAATGATATTCTATTCATACTGTGCTTGATATAATACATTCACGGAAATGTAATATTTTTGCTGAAATGACGTACGTATTACAGTGGAAAGTGGGATCAAATCGTGACGAAAACAATGACTTTCGCTTTCTTTCGTTCAAAAGATGTTACCGTAATCACTTTTCGAATGGTTTAGTTAAAAACTGTTGTATTACAATAATATTCCCTCCTAATTGACTTGAATAAATACTTGAATGGAAATATACAATATTTTTGTTGAAACTACCCGCGTTTCAGTGTAAAGTGTTGTAATAATAAATGGTAAACAATTTGCCTTGGGCAGCCGGATTTTTGGACTTTTACTGTACTGTACACTGTTTTGTTTACTGTAAGGACCGATGTTCACTTCAATAAATGAAATCGTAAGTTTGCTAGTATTTTTGTCCACTTATTATATTATTATTTATACACTATTATTTAAGGTTATGTGTAAAGGAAACGCATTAATGCTTAAAGGTACATTTATTCAACATATGCTAATAATAGTTAGAAAAATTACGTGACCATCACGGTATCGACGGTTTCTTTATCGACGGCCGTTTACAGAACGTAACCCCCGTCGATAAAGAGGGAGTACTGTATACTGTAACATGACATGGAGGGCCAGGATTTTTTTGGGGAGGGGGGCAGCAAAAGTACACGGATTTTTAACATTCACGGGTATCTCTGTTACCTAACCCCCGCGTATGTTAAGGGCCGACTGTACAGAAAAAGGAAATTACGGTCTAGAACAAATATCTCCGTCCCAGCAACAAAAACGCCGGCAACTTTAAAACTATCCGCAGACATTCTTGGGTACAACAAGGGTGTCATCCGCGAATAATAGAGGACCACGAAATAAAATTCTGCGAATTATCCAGGCATACTTTATTTTCACTTCAGTATTTTCATTCCTGTACTTTTCACTCCCTGAAATAATTAATGTAAAATAGATTATACATATGCAGGTTGTACCTCTCTAGTCCGGCAACCTCAGGACCTGACCGGTGCCGGACCATGGAAATTCACCGTTTTCCTGGATAGATAGTGACTTGTGCTTACGTTTGGAAGCACTAGCACCACTTTCTCTGCTTCATGGTCTCTTTGAAGACATATTGAAGGGTTAAATGTCATACAGTAGCTTTTCAAATTTCGCGAGTTTTTAATTCAACGTTTTTTATTGGAACACACACAAAAAACAAAACAATTAAAAATCTTGACGGCGGAAACTCGAATTTCGACGGGTTTCAACAGCTCACCAATGTTCAGACGTGCACAATCATGCAAACAGCGTCATTTCTCTTATGTACAAAGGATTCATTATTGTTTATTACTGAATGTCTTTTTGATTGAATTAATGTTTATGTGTGCAAAATGAGCAATACAATTCATTAATAATACGTAGAATATTAAAACACACGAGGAGACAAGATGGCTTTGTTTTTGTTGTTTACAAAATCAGTGACTGACTGGTTCTACATATAAAACTGAAGAAAATAAGACCTTGGTTGTAGCTGTAGTAAAATTATTATGGTTGGTGTAAGTAATGTTATTTAATGTTAATAAATGAAACAATAGAAGTAGCTAACGATAATGGTAAAGAAAAAAGTGAGATCGCGTATGTAAGTGCACACATGTGAAAACATATCGTCATTTCTCTACATAAGAATATGAAAGCAACACTTATTTACCGTTCATATATATTTTAATTATGTTTCCGATTTTTTTTATTGAATTAACGTTTGTGTGTGCAAAATGAACAATACAATTCATTAATACTACGTGGAATATTAAAACACACGAGGAGACGAGACATGAATCAATTGAACATGTGATGTCAAACGTGAACGGGAAACCTTGCATAACCCCGCGCCACGCTTAAAACGTTGAGGATGGAATCCTGTTATAGCCAACATTCGTATGCAAAATTTCGCATTTTACAAACAGCGTTCCCCTATTCATCAATCGCGTTGCAACCAATTCGCACTGACAAAACACCCGTTGTAACAGAAATGACTAACTGGTATGAGGGTTGTGACACCATTCAAGACAGTGGCCAGCATTCAGCTTGCTGGATCTCGTGTTCAGCTTGCTGGATCTCGCAAAATTCATGATATTTTATGCCAAATATAAGACTTGGTTACATGAGGCAGTGCTCGCAAAATTAAAAATCGTGAAATATGAGATCTTACTGTATATTAAATCACTAAAATTTAATCGTTGTTATTCAAACTTGCATGTCTAAATGTTTTCCCTTTTCTTCACAAATCATAGGTTTAAAAGATTTGTTTTAATTAAAAGCAAAATCTGTTATGCTTGATCATTGCCATTGATAAAAGAACTGAAAACACTGCAGAGTAATATTATATTAGTTTTGGACTCTGGTAGTCTTCTGTCATAAAGTACTGTATGTGGTTATATCACCCCCAAACTCAACTTGAAAAAATCCTTCCTCAGAAGATACTGAATACAGGTAAAAGTTCTGCTACAGCTTTTGGGAAGTCTCACTATCCTACAGTTAACTTATGGGATACAGTACTTGTCTACATTTTGTCAAGAAGTTTCTACAAAAATGAATAATAACTATAATCCTAACCTGGTAAGCCATGTCAAAGAATGGTAGAAGTTTCCTGTCCTTTATGACTTTGCTCATCTCATCCCACTGTTCTTGTTTGGGATCAACACCAGTTGGGTTATGAGCACAGGCATGAAGCATGATCAAGCCACCTTCAGGGATTTTCTGCAAATCAAACACACTGTATTAAACATCAATAGTTTACGCAATTTTGTTTTCTTCTCACAACCTAACATTGACCCTAAATCAATTGAGCCCTGGTCCTAATAGTATTCAAACTAACCATTATAACTAGGGCCCATTATAACTAGTCAGCCCACACTTCAATTCCAACTAAATGAAATGGAACTGTTGTCAGAAGAGGCATAAGAAACTAAAATTAATTAATATATCCTCAATTCACACTCACAGAAAACTTGCACAGAACTTAAATACTTCAAAACTAATTATACCCACGAACAACATTCTCCATAAAACTAATCTCCATCCATTCTTACATCTAGTCACTTACATATACAATTCATCTTTACTGTGCACTATCAACAATCATCTTGTGGATGACAAAATTATATACAGTATTTTTTTTTTATTTCAACCAATCAATTTTGATAAAAATACAGGTTAGATTTACCAACCGAAATATCTTCCAAAGCGCCAGAAAAGTTGAAGCCACAGGTCTTGGGGTCATAATACCGGTACTGTTGGACGTCCATGTTAACATGTTTGAAGATGGGTACATGATTACCCCAGGTTGGTGCCGGCAGCCACACAGTCTATAAAATCACATACAGTACTTGTACTATTACTGTAATATATTTGTTAAATCTATTTCCAGTAATTGTATACAGTATTAAGAAAATTAATGTGATTATTACATTAATATACAGTTGTTTATTTACCTTTACAGTAATATGTGTTAACAAATACTTACAGATTTTTTAATGTCACAACTGAAGTTATGCATAACAAACCATGTCATTAGTGCATACTGTACTTTTAAAGATACTGCACTTTAGTTTTACTTGATTAGACATGAGGCGTCTAGCGTAGGAGGGACGAACTCGCCAGTCCACCAAAAATCCGTTTTCTATGGTTTCGGAATTTTCCAGGTTTATATCTTTCCAACTGTGATGTCAGGAAGTGGCGAGTTCATCTCTACTCCCGGTTGTTTTTGTATGGCGCTGTGATTTTACAATTCTAAAACTCTGACGTGCGTTAACTCAAAACTATGATTTGGCGAGTTCATCATTCCTACGCTAGACGCCTCATATAACAACCTGATTAATGTATGACAGTTCCTTAACAGATAGTTTTACAGGATGATTTTACCTTTGGGCCAGGGAAAAACTTAGACAGAAAAGTGGAACCAATTCGCAGTGCACCAGTACCAGAAATTCCCTGAACAGTCACATTCTGTGAAAATAAGACAGCCATGAAAACATCATCATTAGGATCAAAACTACTAAATTAGAAGCTCTAGGTTAGAACAGGGTCCCCACTTACCATTGTTTCATTATTACATTACAAATGAATTAGAAAAAGTGTATGTTTAGCACCGCTCTGTTTTGTTATAGTGTCATTGTCCATTATCTACTACTGCATAACTACATGTTGTAAAGCCTCATAGTTACAGGTTAAGGCAAAATTTATCCTTCAGTTTTCTTAATCTTAGCTATGGAGAAGCTTGACTTTCCAATTCTTGCATACAGAACTATCAAAAAGGTTTAACTACAGGTATACGTATAAACAAAAAATTGCATAATGAAAAAAGCAGCTTTCTTAGATACATATAACATTTCCTTGTTAACCTGTACAGTATACAGTACAGTATATTAAAATAACTAATTTACCAATTGTTGCCAGTGATTCTCAACACTACTCACCAGTCCGTCAGCCAGGGCTGAGTTGTCATCACCAATAGCAAGGCCTATAGACTTTTTGCAGAATTCTGCATTACCAGAGATAGGCAAATATTCCTTGTCCAACTTCTGGCTAATAAGTAGCTCTTCAGCCTGAAATAAAAATTCTTGTAGTCATCACTTCAGCCTTCAGGAAAATTAAAACATTACATAATCTTTGTACATAAACAAAAGTAAAAGACTACTGTCTTAACGATTCCTGAAAATTGAGTAACTATCTTTCATCTACTTCCCTTTGTTCTGGTTACACTACTACCTGCATTTAGTTATACAGTACAGGTATGGGACCACTTATCTGTCATCCTGGTATCTAGAACTCTCCAAAAAATGGTTATGTTCTGGAATGAATTACAGGTGTATTAAAATGAGCAAGTAATTCCTGGATTGAGCGGAGAAATTTCCAACCACTCCCCACCTGTGATATACAGTACATATTATGGATATTTTTCAATTTGTAATTTGGGAAGATAAATGTAATTTTCTTCCTTTTTTAATCAGTTACATGTGCACACAATACTACATGCAGAAAGTAAAGAAAAAAATAAGATATAATTATGATAACATTTTAAGTATCTACTAGTTTCGGCTGTGAAGCCGTGTGCTAGCATGTGGAGGTCAGGGGGTCCATGGCACAGAGCACTGTTGCTAGGGCTGCAGGCCAGGCAACATCCTCAGGTGGGTGGGTTGGTTGCTAAGGTTAGTGTCCCATAGACTGTGATGCAGTGTGTACACTGAGTTTTACCATTTTGTTCTTTTTATTCTTTAATTTTTGCCATTTATATGTTTTTGTTATTGCAGTTTACATGCCAATAATTTTAAGTTTTAATGTTAGTGTACATTTAAAACTACTTTCAGGGTGAATCTAGTGATCTGAACAGAAGATCAGGGCCGGATTAAACTTAATAGGAGCCTGAGGCACAGATCAACTTGGGGCCCCTACCCTCAAGGTTATACAGTTGTACCCCACTTAACGCGGTCAATTGAACCCAGAGGGTCCCGCGTTAAGTGAATAACAGAACATATGGGATTAATTCCAATAGAACCCAGCCCGACCCCCAAACTCCACTTTTTGACGACAAATAACTATGTTGTAGTAAAAATTCTATCTTAACTTTATGGTGGCATGAAAAACAAGTAATATAGAAGAGGTTAGGTTAGGAAAGATAAAGGTTAACATAGGAAAAATAAAGAATAGGTTAAAAAACGAAAATTTTTGAGGAACACTCACGGTAGTAGAAGAGATGGGTCGGCATACGGGGATGGAGGCTGGTTCCGAGGCAGAGGGCAGATTACTGCCCCTCAGGTGAATCACCATTACTAGGTGAATCACCATTACTAGGTGAATCAATATCACTGTCACTTACAGTTGTTATGGCTTCCCTGACAAATCCCTCAAAATCAACTTCACTATCACTATCACTGGCTTGGGCTGGCTGTGGTGGGTTGCGGGCGAAGAACTCGGTTATGCTTTGCTGACGGCTGGCTTTGATGTTGTCATGATACACCGTGATGTACGGCTCCATAGCCTGCACCAGTCGGGTATGGAAGACGTCATGGCGTTCATCGTCAGTGTCGCGGGAAACGATGGACTTAATTTTTTCTGTTAACTCTATGAGACACTTAATATCACTATGACTTAAACTAGGTTCTTCGGAGAATGACGCACCTTCTTCCTCCTCTTCACTGGCGGGTTCTTCTTCCAACATCTCGTCGGCAGTCACTTCAGGATCTCTGATCACCTCCATGATGTCTTCGTTGGTGGTCTCGGAGAAGCCTTCAGCTGTAACAGTCTGCGCAGCTTCTCTGGCAAGGTCCACTGCTACTGCAACAGTCTGAACCTGACCAGTCACAGGTTCACTCCTCCTCTCACCTGGTATGCCATGCAACACATGTCTCCATGCGTGACGAATCGTAGCAATAGACAGCAGATTCCATGCCTCCACCAAGAAGTCTACAGCTTGTTTGACGTTAAACTTCTTCCAAAATTGTTTGACGAGAAGTTCTTGAGTCGCCGCCTCTTGTTCCTTGTCCTCGTTGCTTTTACTCTCGCTGTCGGTGTCACCCAGCTTACGCAACTCATCCTTGGTGTTGGTAGAGTCGTTCAGGAGCTTGAATTTCTTTGCCGAGTATGCAGCTTTAACATTGCAGATTAACTCCTGGTCCATGGGCTGGATTAATGACGTAGTGTTGGGAGGATGGAAGACCACTTTTACGTTGGGGTGACGATCCATAAGTAGGGGCGAGTGTCCAGGTGCGTTGTCAAGGAGCAACAAAATATTGAAAGGAACATTCTGTTGCTCGCAGAATTTCTGCACGTCAGGAACAAAACAGTTGTCAAACCAGAAGAGGGACAGAGAAGAGGACATCCACGCCTTACATGCGGTTAGCCAGTGGACATTAAGCTTGTTCATGTCCATATTCTTGTAGGCGTGCGGCTTGCGGGCTTTGTGAATCACCGATAACTTTGGTTTACAGGTACCGGAGGCATTGGTGGTAAACAGGACGGTGATGCGTTCCTTCTGCATCTTCCGCCCCCTTACCTTGCTCGCAGACTGGACAACGAAGGTCTTGGAAGGTAACTTTTTCCAGAAAAGACCAGATTCGTCCATGTTAAACACCTGGTCGTCACTGTACTGTCCTTCCTCCATAATCTCACGTAAAAACGGAGGAAAATCTCTAGCCGCCGCACGGTCAGCACTCGCTTCCTCACCAACAATGCTGATGTTGGTGACCTTGTTCCTCCTCTTAAACCTATGCAGCCAACCATGGGAAGCATTGAAGGGTTTGGGCTCTGCAATTCCCAGTTTACGTGTCACTGCTGCGTATAGCTCACGTGCGTACTCCTGCACTGAGCGCGTGTCCACCGCCATGTTGCGTCGCGCCTGACGCACCAAATAACTCACCAGCAAAGTTTCCACTTTTGCCAGCACCCTGTTCTGGCAATACCTGATAGATGAAGCACCTGCAGACTTTGTGA
This sequence comes from Homarus americanus, assembly GCF_018991925.1. NCBI lineage: Eukaryota > Metazoa > Arthropoda > Malacostraca > Decapoda > Nephropidae > Homarus > Homarus americanus. The sequence goes on from NW_024718874.1 coordinate 7,602, forward strand.
TCTTCATGTGCTCCTTTATCTTGGCTGCATCCTTCTTTATTGTACGAATCGTAGATTCGTTGACGCCATGCTGGCGCGCGAGATCAACTTGGCGTCTTCCTTTCTCCAAATCTTGAACAATTTGGTACTTCAGCTCGTAGCTTAATGAACGTCGTGTCTTCTTTGGTTTAGTGCCGCTGGGTCCAGGTAAGGAAAGGTTTCTCTCTGGGGGTGGTGGTCCGGCGGAAGCCATTTTACGGAACAATGGATGCGCGTTAACCCGGCGTGGCCTTGAGGGATGAAACTGCCGCGGCTAGGTCAAGCGTCGTCTCTCCTCCCTCCCTCCCTCCCCGGGGTAGTCACGTCATAATACTTTAAGCCAATTACAGCTAGCAGCAGAGGGGGGTAGGGCTGCATGGCCAATCACAGTCCGAGACGTCATATGACGTCAGTGATAACGCAACAAAGACACACACTGCGCAACCTTACCGCGCCGCTTACCCAAGCGGAGGGAGGAGGAGGGAGAGGCAGGCAGGCAGGAGGGCGGGTGGGTGGCGCGTGGCGCGTGGTCAAAATCTAAAAATAGCATCCGAGCCGGACACTCACCGCGTAGCTGTGGAAAAACCAGCGTTAAGTGAAAGTTCAGCTTTGGCAAGGCACCGCGTATATGATAAAACGCGTTAAGTGAAAGTGCGTTAAGCGGGGTAATACTGTATATATATATATAAATATATATATATATATATATATATATATATATATATATATATATATATATATATATATATATATATATATATATATATATATATATATATATATATATATATATATATTACACCTAGACCCCGACTTACGACTACGTGGACTTACGACCGTCGGGACTTACGACCGCCTCAGATATAGATAAAAAAAAAAAAAAAATTATTTTATTTTTTTAAATGACACACGCATTTTCTATACCGAAACGTTTCCAGTTAATGTAGTCTCCATGTATAATTAGAAAATTATGGGGGCCCCATGTGCATTCAGCTGACTACATTAAAGGTTAAGTGCTCAGTCACACTGTATCCATTCCTTATTATTTATTACTTTCACTGTACTGTATCAATTCATCATTATTCATTACTTTTACTGTACTGTATTTCATTGTAGATTTTTTATTAAAAAAAATTTTTTTTTTATCTATGTCGGACTTACAACCATGTCGGACTTACGACCTGGATTTGGGTCCCTAACCCCGTCGTAAGTCGGGGTCTAGGTGTATATATATATATATATATATATATATATATATATATATATATATATATATATATATATATATATATATATATATATATATATATATATATATATATAGTATATATATACAGTCAACCCTCACTTTACGCGGTCCCACATTCCGCATTTCCACGTTTATGCGGTGCCCTGCCAGAACCCAGGATGCTCACAGTCCGCGGTGGGTGTACCCCTTTACACGGTGAAGTATAATTTTTTTATTTAGCTCATAAAATTCATACAAATTATCCGGCCAGAATATAATTTACATTGCTGGAATTCTTACAATTTGATGATCATTTTGAATATAAACATCATAGATTTTGCATTAGACATACAGTACAAATTTTAGATATAATGTTTACTCTTGAGTAAATATGTTATCTTTTGTGCAAAATATATGATATTTATATTCAAAATATTCCTGGTCTTACAAGGAATCCAGCAATGTCAATTATATTATCCTAACTTTAGTCTGATTTATTATTTATTACTAAAAAGGTAAACAGTCTGGTATTCCCACACATTTATCTAGTAGGGACGTTGGTGGGGGAGGGAGGGAGGGAGGGACCGGCGACCGACCATC
>NW_024718875.1:0-44707 GCF_018991925.1 Homarus americanus
TTTGTATGGGATACAACTAGGTTCATGCCTTTTGCCCTACACCTAGTCGGATCGTTCATCCAGTGTCATTAGTCCCGTGCGATCTGTACACCATCCAGATAACTAAAACCCCGTTATCCTTGGCTTGGCTCTCCCGCTCTGGCACATCCTGTCAATTCAAGTGCGGCTGCTTAACTGATTTGGGGTTGGTTAAGCAGCATTTGGGACACTAAGCTGTTGCAGTATAACATGCTTTTTCTTAGCTGACACTGAACCCCATGCTGGGTTGCACAGCAGTGATGTCACCAGTGTGCCCGGTAGTGCCCGACAATCACTCCCTCACATGAAGAGACCCTCTGCATGCTACCCTCACCTAGTTAGAAAAAACATAAAACCAGTACACAAAACCAGTCATAAATAAGAAAAATATATATCTGAGAGTATCAGAAATAGAAAAAATCATCTGAGCATGCTTGAAAACATACATATCGACACTAAGATCATTTAGATTGACCAACTACATCAATTTCTAAAAAAAAAAAAAAATCTTTCGAAGGTCAATTTGGCAGCCATCTTGAAAAATGGCCTCCATCTTGGATTTACAAATGGCCAATCAGGCAGATTTAACAAGTAGCCCCTAGGGTATGATCATGTCAAATTCCATGTTTGTATCACCATTTGCACGATTTTTCCATTATCCGCTCTACTACAAGGGATACGATCAAATAAATGGTGTCTATACCCATATTTTCAGGGTCTATGAATAAAACGAAACTAATACCCCAGGGCGGGGCGCCAGGATCTGACGGTTTTATTAATGTTTTGTGTGATTGGTTATGTTGGTACGACTGGCTTACATACGCTGAAGCAGGTTTGTGGTGACGCAAAGACATTTTCGGCTATAGTTCAATGCTCCATGCTGGACGACATTTTCCTCAGTGTGGAACTTGAAAGAATGATGCCCGACGCGATTATGTGGTTCCAAAAAGATGGCGCTACAACACACACAGCGAGGGGAAGCATGAACAAGCTGAGGACGATGTTTCCAGGCCTCTTAATTTCGAGATTTGGGGAGAAGATTGACCAGGAAGATCGCCTGACCTAACCACCCCAGATGTCTTCTTACAGGGTAACCTTAAATCTTAAGTGTACGCTACCCGTCTCAGATGGAAGTCGTAACCTTGGTTTTCTTACCGAACGTCCCCCCTCCTCTCACTTCCCCCCCCTTCCTCTCACTTCCCCCCACCCATCGTTCAGTGGTGTAATGTGGTAGCTCGAAGCTTCGCTGGATGTAATATTTGAGAGAATATAATTATGCACGATACATTTTTTTTTAGTGACTTCACAACACTTTATTTACCATCACTATTCTTAACATCACTATACAAGAGGGACCGTTCGGTTTGCAGCCCTGGCTACGACTTCCCTCGAGCCAGGAGTAAGGGTAGAGGGTGCATCGAAACTATGGTGTGTGAGTGTACATTGAGAGCGCTTTCATGCGATATAGACACGGGGCCAAGGGGATCATCTGGATCACTGTGAAGCCTTCTGGACTGAAACAATGGGCGCTGAGTCTGCACGTCTGTACCAAAATCATCAAAGATGTTGCTGACCTGACCAGAGGGTACAAACAAGTGGATGTCACAACCCATAAAGAAGAGAAACCATCATGAATACGCCCCGATAATCAGGACCGGATGAATATTCGAGAGAAGTTGCAGTGCTGTGTGGACCCCTGGACAAAGACGTCCATTCAGAAGGCGTCATGAACATCGTCACTGGAAAGTAGCCCACTTTCTACTACCTGCTCTCCTACACATTTGTAACTCCTCCTTCACTAGTGGTGTCTTTCCGGATAAACTGAAAATTGCCAATGTTCACCCAGTATATAAAAAATCTGGAGATAAAGGTCTTTTCAAGAATTACCACCCCATATCAGTCCTACCAACCTGAAGTAAGATACTGGAGAAGCTAGCATGTATTAGACTAAATTCCTACTGCAGTGTCAATAACATCCTTACAGACTCTCAGTTTGGATTTAGAGCTAGAAGGTCAATTGGAGTTGCTCTGCTATCCTTTACTAATGACATTTTAAACTCCTTTGATGACAGTCGGTTTACAGTCGGTATATTCCTGGATCTCTCTAAAGCCTTTGATACTGTCGACCATACCATCCTCCTGGCAAAGCTTGAACATATGCAGCGTTAGGGGCTTATCCCACAATTGATTTACCCCATATCTGTCTAATAGGGAGCAGTATGTCTGCTATAATAATCATCAATCTGACTCCTCACCAATTTTGTATGGCGTCCCGCAAGGTTCCATTCCCGGTCTTGCACTGTTCTTATTGTACATAAACAATATAGTCCACTCCAGCAATCGTCAAATACAACTTATTTGCAGACGACAGTAATCTCTATTCCAGCAACTCAGATCTCCATTCCTTGATGAGAACTATGAACACTGAATTGACCAAAGTCAGGACCTGGATAATACGTAATAAACTGACCTTACACCTAGAAAAAACCCACTAACACAATCTTTCACAGAAGGAAAAACCTACCCCCAGATTTGACCCCCTGTACCTTGGTAATACAGTCCTCGATCGTGAAAAAATACTTAATTCATTGGGGGTTATTGTTGATAAGAAACTTAGCTGGAGAAACCACATGTAATCCATTCACAGTAATGTCAATAAACAGTGCAAAATCGCGTATCACACTCGTCCGTCACTCACTCTTGCAGCAATAAATGAAATCTATTATGATCTTGTTTACCAACACTTGATTCACTGTCACACACTATAGGGGACCTCTGGTTCTTCAAAAACACAGCCCCTGATTACTGCACAGAAGAAAGTTGTGCGGACAATGGCCTAATTGAAAAAAAAAGATGACACTAACGGACAATTTGCTAAATTGAAACCTCCATAAAATATCATGGTGTGAAGGTGTGGAACAATCATGTAGGGTGGAGGCGGCATCTGCTTGGAAAAGTGAAGCCAACGTGAGTGTCCAGCAGCCATCTTGTGGTTGGCAAGAGATGCCCGCCACACCCCAGTAGCACACACCACCTCACAACGTGCATGTGGCAGTTTCCTTACTTTCCTTTGTTTTTGTGTTTATATTGTGTATAATGTCAGTATCCTGCGCTGCATATGGATGTACAGCAAGGTTCAACAAAACATTGGAACCTTCACTTAAATTTCACCAGTAAGAAATATCGAAAATAATGTAAAACTTACTATAAAATGGGAATTTTAGGCAAGCTTCTGGCCGTTAGTAGGTAATGACGTGTATATTTAGTTTACAATGTATACACAGCCCATAACCCTTGTTTTCTAATTGGATATATTTAGCACAAACAGCATGTACACATTGTGCATATCAGTAAAATGGAAGGTATATGCCAAAATTGGCTTTATTAGTTGATAAATTGTTGAAGGAGTGATGCTTACTGATAGAGATGCCGGATTTAAGTGTTTTTTTTTATTGCACAAGTTAAAAATTGTACAGTTTGACCTGGAGTGACTGGTACAAGAAGTGTTTACTTCTTCATGTCGCCCTAAGTTAAATAGGTGCAAAATTTTATTTACATGATATTGTGCATTAATGTGTCTTGATGTATAGGAGCAAATATACCCCCCCCCCCTCTGTAGTTATACAGCATACGTTCTTAAAAAAAACTCATTATAACAACTTCAGCTATATAGCATTCAAATGGTTTGCATATCGCAGAAGTTTACATTGTTTATGAACATTAAAAGATTGCTTACAAGTCCCCAGCTATATAAGATACTGCATGTATTAGTGAAGATCATAATGTTTTATACTGTATTATCATATTATTATGCATCTTCAAGTGAGATATGCATACACTGGAAAAAGGTAAAAAGTCATCAAATATACACAAAACTGATTCATTTCAGTGGCCGTAAGCTCCTGTACTGCAGATCTACATTCTGTTTTACACTGAAGTTTATTGTACTATTTGTGTATATTTCTGTGATTAATAAATGTTTGATATATTGTCTCAAAATTTTCACAGTAAATGATACAATTATTAATAAACATCAGCACGATGTGCGCTTACGGTAATGTGAGAAGTGGGGGCTGGCAGCGAGCTCTTGCCAATCAAAAGATGGCAGCCGCTCTGCTGACAGGCTCACTCACTTGAACGCTCTACATCGCTCACGCCGCCTCCACCCTATTATACCTCCATGGGAACAACTTACCCCTACCCATCCAAGCAGAGACTACTCTCCCTTCCTTTAAATCATCTCTTAAAAAATCTCTTGTCTAAGTATTAATATTCTTATAATACCTTCTTTATATTCCTGCTTATATTGTACCACCAAAACCATTATATAACAGATTGTCATGTAAATAGATAGAAACTACCATTGCAATAATTATACTTGCCAACTAGACATGATACTGACAGCTCTGTCCTTAATACAACCCATGTTGTACTGCTTCCCTCCCTTATCATATTTATGTATAGCAACACCACTGTAAAATATGTATATACTTATACGACAAATGTAAACAAGTAAATAAAATAAATAAGTATCGAAGTGATAACCGTGGTTACATTCTGATATGTTCTTACTACCACCATGCTATGTGTACTATTCCAGATGATACAAAATGTTACATAATACTTCCTTGAGATAAATGTACTGTATATATCAGGTGCCTCAAGAGAGCTCAGACTCTCAACTGGCTCAGCCATGTTAATTTTGTTATTATTATCGACTCTGTATCTGTGTTTTTCTGGCTAAATAAACTACTTCAATATCAATTCATTATGAGTCCGTGAATGTTCACCAAGCTGTTAACTTGGGCATCAGGGTTCCATGCTCCACTTTCGAAGAAAGTCATCACAATGATAGTCACGAAGAAGTCCATGGGAGTAGCAGGCAAAGATATTTATGGCATTAATCTCATCTACTCGAGGGTGTTGGGTCTACAACAAGCGAGGGACGTAGAGCTAACAACTGTCCTCAAGTGCGAGCTCGCTCCTTTTCCAACATCCATGTTCACGGAGTCCGGAGATATGCGCATTGCCACTTCAAAGTCGACACTCAAAAAGAAACTCCAAGTGTTGGTTTCTGCTCGTCTATCACCGGACCCACAAATCCTTGTAATTGATGGATGTGCCATTCTGTAGTGTGTGAACTGACCATGCAACGGAATTGTCCAGGTCTGCTTGGACAATGTGTGTTCCTCCATTCTCCGCCGAACCAAACAGACTGATGTATATGTCATCTTCGATCGCTACATGGACTACAGCATGAAGGGAGTGACAAGATCGACACAAGCTGGTCAACACATCATTCAGCACCATCACCTGAATCCACAATGTCCTCTACCACCACAGAAAATAGTCTTAGCGGTAGCTGGTAATAAAGTTCAGCTCATCGACATGATCTGTGAAGAACTGATCATCACAGGACTCCAGAACAAGACCAAGATAATCATAACCGGTACATACCCAATACCTGTAGAAGTCAGTGGTGGTGTCCTTCGGCGGAGGAGTGATTTAACAACTTACCACGAAGAGGCAGATGTTATCATCGTACAACAAATGGCGAAGCTTGCAGAAAATGGGGCCACAGGCATAAATGTATTATGTGATGATACAGGCATCTTCGTTTCTTCCACTTCTTCCATAAACTTGGCCTCAGCTGCCAATTTACCATGCAAGCCATTTATCCAGACAGAGCCATAATTGATGTAGTAGCATCGGCAAAGACATGCCAAGATTGTCCCACAGCTTCTGACAATGCATGGCCTATCTGGATGTGACACAGTTGTGCTGCTGTTTGACGTTGGCAAAGCCACTGCCCTCAAGACTCTTCAAGCCAAGCAGATTCCGAAGAAGCTGGGGGAACTGGATACTGCTATGCCAGAGATCATCGATGAAGCTGCTAACTTCATAGCCAAATGCTGTGGATGTACGAGTCCATCCCTTCAACAAGAGAAGCATTTGCTGAAAATGTTCACCACGCCCATGTCCAGACAGCAATCTGGAAAACTGCTCTTGACTCAAAGCCTCCCTCTTTTGACCCATTGAGTATGGATGGATGCGGGATGAAGCCACAAGGACCCTGATGCCACTTACACTGCCCACTGATATTGCCCTTACTCCCTCAGAAATTATGGAAATGATAAGATGTGGTCGAACAAGCCCTTGATGAGGATGATGAGAGTATCGAACCATCTCAATGCTAACTTTGAAGGCCAGGTTACTTGCTCATAGAACTGCAACTGAGGAAGAATATTGAGTTTTTTTTACAACGATATCACTTAAGAGAGAGAGATTGAGTTTAGTGAGAGATGGAGAATGATATCCAGAATGAGAGAGAAAGATCTACAAAGGGAGAGAGAGAGATTTACAGTTAGAGAGAAAGCGAAAGAAATTGAGTTAAGTGTGAGTGAGAGAGAGAGTGTTAGATACCGTGACACTTGAAGCAGCTTGGCCTCCTGCCCTAGACATATACATATATTTACTACCACTTGAACACGTCTAAGAACTATGTTGTGGTGGTGGTAGTAGTGCTGGTATTGTGGTAGTGATGATGGTAGTGGTGGTGATGGTGGTGGTATTGTGGTGATGGTGGGAGTGGGGGTGGTGGTGGTGGTGATGGTATTGTGGTGATGGTGGTAGTGGTGGTGGTATTGTGGTGATGGTGGTATTGTGGTAGTGATAATGGTGTTGGTGGTAGTGATGGTGGTAGTATTGTGGTGATGATGGTAGTATTGTGGCAGTGATGGTGAGTGGGATTCTGGTAGTGGTGCCAGTATTGTGGTAGTGGTGGTATTATGATGGTGTGGTGGTGGTATTGTGGTGATGGTGGTGATGGTAGTGGTAGCAGTGATGGTGGTGTTGGTGGTAGTGGTGGTGGTGGCAGTGGCATTATATTGGTATTATAGTAGTGTTACGAACCACGCCATCTATTGTCATGATCTACCAACCCAGCACTACGAACCACGCCATCTAGGGACGAAACCCGAGTATGACTAGTCTTAGTTACCACTCCTGGGTTTCCCTTCTCCATATCCTGGTTGTTGCGTCACCTCCTCCAAATCTTCCTCATCAGCTCCAGTTCGAGGAGAGTTCAGTTCACTCTGGGAAGTGACCACACTAGGATCACCTATCCTGGAAACCTACGGCACAGTGACTACCTACCATCTCCTTCAATACTCAGCCTTACTCGCCAGCCATCTCAGCTCCGCACTTAAGTATTTGTTATCCTATATTGCCTCCCCGCGTCCACTTGCTTCAAAATTGTTGTATGTTGTATAAATATGTATATACTGTTAAGCCAATGTTGCATATGTTTAGGTTAAGTATGGTTAAGGGTAAATTATAGAAAGCTGAATATTTTGTTAAGGAATTTATGGTACTTTATTATACACAACAAAAACTCGCATCCTTTGTCTACCCTTTTATAGTCCGATTGTCTTTGTTTTTTTATTGTTGTTGCCTGTTGGGATCTGGGTAGACTTTTAACTATATTCTAAATCCCCAACTCGTAACAGTAGTAATGGTGGAAGTTGAATCGGAATTTTACCGTAGACAGCAGCTAGTTTGTTGTGCAGCCCATACTCATCCTATGACCGGTAGCGCAAAAAGGATTACTGAGTATAGGCCACAAAGGGTGTTTATCGGACCCCAGTGATCCTGATATTGTTAAGTGTTACAGAATATTTCCAGTACATTGTTTGTTTAATTCAGTACACAAAAGTTTATCAGCTATTAAAGCCTCAAAGTGTGTACAGTAAAACTCATTTTTAACGGACTACTTAGAGAGGAAATTCCGTTATATCGATTAAATATGAAACCTCCACCCAACGGACTATAGAGATGAAAGTCCGCTATATCGATGGTCCGGTAGATGTGGAAACCCCCATGTGATGGTGGTACTGTTGTGATGGTGGTAGTGTCGTGGTGGTGGTAGTTTTGTGACGGTGGTAGTGTTGTGACGGTGGTGGTAGTGTTGTGACGGTGGTGGTAGTGTTGTGACGGTGGTAGTGTTGTGACGGTGGTAGTGTTGTGACGGTGGTAGTGTTGCGGTGGTGGTAGTGTTGTGACGGGGTGTTTGACGGTGGTAGTGTTGTGGTGGTGGTAGTTGTGACGGTGGTAGTGTTGTGGTAGTGTTGTGACGGTGGTAGTGTCGTGATGGTGGTAGTGTTGTGATGGTGGTAGTGTTGTGATGGTGGTGTTGTGACGGTGGTAGTGTTGTGACGGTGGTAGTGTTGTGACGGTGGTAGTGTTGTGACGGTGGTAGTGTTGTGGTAGTGTTGTGACGGTGGTAGTGTTGTGACGGTGGTAGTGTTGTGACGTGGTAGTGTTGTGATGGTTGTAGTGTTGTGATGGTGGTAGTGTTGTGATGGTGGTAGTGTTGTGACGGTGGTAGTGTTGTGAAGGTGGTAGTGTTGTGACGGTGGTAGTGTTGTGACGGTGGTAGTGTCGTGATGGTGGTAGTGTTGTGACGGTGGTAGTGTTGTGATGGTGGTAGTGTTGTGACGGTGGTAGTGTTGTGACGGTGGTAGTGTTGACGGTGGTAGTGTTGTGACGGTGGTAGTGTTGTGACGGTTGTATTGTTGTGACGGTGGTAGTGTTGTGACGGTGGTAGTGTTGTGACGGTGGTAGTGTTGTGATGGTGGTAGTGTTGATGGTGGTAGTGTTGTGATGGTGGTAGTGTTGTGATGGTGTAGTGTTGTGACGTGGTAGTGTTGTGACGGTTGTAGTGTTGTGACGGTTGTAGTGTTGTGACGGTGGTAGTGTTGTGACGGTGGTAGTGTTGTGATGGTGGTAGTGTTGTGATGGTGGTAGTGTTGTGATGGTGGTAGTGTTGTGATGGTGGTAGTGTTGTGAGGTGAGTGTTGTGACGTTGTAGTGTTGTGACGGTTGAGTGTTGTGACGGTGGTAGTGTTGTGACGGTGGTAGTGTTGTGGTGGTGGTAGTGTTGTGACGGTGGTAGTGTTGTGACGGTGGTGTTGTGACGGTGGTAGTGTTGTGATGGTGGTAGTGTTGTGCGTAGAACATAAGAAAATAAGGAGTCTGCAATGGCCGGTTGGCCTGGTAGCAGCTCCTGTCGAGGATACTACACTCTCTATCATCCATGAATCAATCCTAGCCTCCTTTTGAAACTTTCAGGTTCCACTTACTACAAAGTTTGCTAAGCTTGTTCCTCAAATACCTACCCTATTGTGAACCAGTTTCTTCCTATCTCCTCCTAAACCCTAAACTTATCAACTTTTAATCCGTTGCTCCGAGTTCTATCATAACAAAGCATAATATAAGAACTTTATCTATATCCCCTTTATTGATTCCCTTTCACTTACTTAAGTGCTTCTATCATATCTCCCGCACTCTTCGTCATTCTAGGGAGATACCAGGTTAGTTTCTTTAACCTATCCTGATATGGAAGGTTTCTAAGTCTGGAATCATTTTGTCATTCTTCGCTTACCGACTCTAGTGAATTTATATCCATTCTATAATAGGGGCACCAGAACTGAACCGCATAAATCGAGGTGCAGCCTGACGCTATAGCAAGATATAGTTGCAATAAGACCTCCTGCACTCTTATTTACTTACACTTCTAGATATAAAACCCAACCTCTGTTTGCCTTATTTCGAACATTAACGCACTGTTTTTTCTAGGCCGTAGGTCCTAAGGCTTACAAGTACCCCTAGAGTCTCTTTCACAAGTCAATTCTCTTGGTTGATGTTGTTAAGGCTGTATACATTATAAGTATTTGTTCTTCCAACTATTAAATTGCCTTTGCAGTTGCTGGTGTTGAATTTCGTTGCCATTTTCAGACCACCCCTGCAGTTTATTTAGATCTCCTGTAATATTTGCATCCTGCCCTGGAGTAATTTGCTGCCCTATTTTGGTGTCATCCTGCGACTTGCTTATGTCACTTTCCACTGATCTATATATAGATCGTTTATGTAGATTATATGAACAAGAGAGTGGGCCTAGTACTGACCCCTGAGGAACCCCACTGGTTACACAGCCCCACTCGATTTAACACCATCACATGACCCTCTGCGTTCTATCAGTCAAACCATGATTTTATCCAATTTAAACTTTTCCCTCGATAAAAGACGCTTAATTTTTCTCAAGCCTCTGATGCGGTACTCTGTCAAATGCTTTGCTAAAGTCTAAGTAAATAACATCATATTTTCGTCTATCCTACTACCTCGAAGACTCTAAAAACGTTACTTAGTTGTTGAATAAGATTTTCCTTTGTAAGCCCATGTTGAGAGTCGGCAAATTAATTTGCTCTTCTCTAGATGCAATCGGATGCTATCTGCTATAATTGATTCAGAAATTTCCCCCACTACTGACGTCAAACTGATCGGCCCGTAATTTTGACGCTGATGCTCTGTCTCCTTTTGAATATGGGTACTACATTTGCCTGTTTCCTAAGTCTGGCACAACTCCAGTGTCTAATGATTTTTGTAAATAAGTTTACGAGGTCCTCCCTAATCCACTATTTCCCTACACTCTTTCCAAGACACGAGGAAAATTTCATCCGGCCCTAGAGTTTTGTTTTTCTTCGGTTATTTATCTTCTTAGAAACATCCTCTTTTTCTGATAGTGATATTCTTTAATTTCTCTTCTTCCTTTCCCTAAATATCAGTTCCACCTCTGGAATTTCATCTCAAATTTCTTCTGTGAAAACTGATGAAGTAGCTGTTCAATGCTTTTGTATTTCTTCACTGCCATTTATCAATTCTCCCCTCCCCTGACTTTAAAGGCCCAACTTTGTCCTTGACCTTTGTCCTATATACCTGGAAAAATCCCTTGGGATTCGCCTTGGATTCTCTTGCTATTTTTGATTTCATAGTCTCTCTTTTGCTTTCCTTACATTTTTTCTTAACATTCCTAGATAGTTCATTATACCTGTTTCTGAGCTGCCACTTGCTCCCCTCCGTTTAATTTCTTATATATTCCTTTCTTTATTCCCTATGTCATGTTTAAGTTTTCTGGTCATCCACCTTGGCTCATTCTTATCTGACCTAAATTTTTCTGTATGGTATATTTTGTTCTTGTTGCTTTTTATAGCAGTATACTAGTATGAATATATTACAGTCATGATCAATTGTTATTGTCATCTATGACCTCACCCCTTCCTAGGACTGACGTGACTGTTCTGATGACCTCACCTAGGTACCTTCTTAACCCCTGATAATCCGCCAACCCGAAAGTTTGGGACTCTGACCATATTGCCATTGTTTTCGTTTCCCAATTTAGGGTGAACCTGATTTCTCTGTGATCACTGTGACTAGTTCTTCCTACTGTGATATCTCTGATAATATTTTCTTTATTTGTTAATACCTAGGTCTAATATATTATCACCTCTAGTAGGTTCTGTAATTAGTTGTTTCAAAAATTGTCTGTACTGCGTCTAGGAAGTCTTCAGATTCATAGTCGCCTACAATATTAATCCCAGTCAATATTTCTGAAGTTGAAATCCCCCATAATGCATAGGTTGTTATATTTTGCTGCCCTACTCATTTCCTGCACTATAGGCTGAGCTGCTTCTTTACTTAAGACTTTGGGGAGCCTGCAGAAATCACTCCCATAATTAGTTTTTTCTCTTCCTTCCGTGATTTCTACCCACACAGACTCGGTTCTATTTCACCCTTTATTGAATTATTAATACAACATTTTAATGTATCCTTGACGAAGTGCGACCCTCCCCCTTCCTACCTTCCCTGTCCTTGTGGAAAGGTTGTACCCTTCTATGTGAGCCTCTGATAAAAATTTTGCTCACAGATTCATCCATGGTGGAAGTGTTGTGACGGTGGTAGTGTTGTGATGGTGGTAGTGTTTTGATGGTGGTAGTGTTGTGACGGTGGTAGTGTTGTGACGGTGGTAGTGTTGTGACGGTGGTAGTGTTGTGATGGTGGTAGTGTTGATGGTGGTAGTGTTGTGACGGTGGTAGTGTTGTGACGGTGGTAGTGTTGTGACGGTGGTAGTGTTGTGACGGTGGTAGTGTTGTGATGGTGGTAGTGTTGTGACGGTGGTAGTGTTGTGATGGTGGTAGTGTTGTGATGGTGGTAGTGTTGTGATGGTGGTAGTGTTGTGACGGTGGTAGTGTTTGTAGTGTTGTTAGTGGTATTTGTGACGTGGTAGTGTTGTGATGGTGGTAGTGTTGTGATGGTGGTAGTGTTGTGATGGTGGTAGTGTTGTGACGGTGGTAGTGTTGTGATGGTCGTAGTGTTGTGGTAATGATAGTACTGAGTTGGTTGTGGTTGTCGTAGTAGTAGTAGTATGTTGTGATATTAATTTACTGTTAGTGGAATGTTTTTTAGGTGAGAGCAAGAGACAGACAGACAGACAGACAATGGAACACATAAACAGACAGTAAAACAAGGAGAGACAGTGCAACAGACTGACAAATGAGCACAGACAGATAGACAGACAGACAGACAGACAACCTACGTGACCCACAAACTCGATACACACCTTACAAAAATAATTTATCTTGCGTGTTAAGAACGTTCTTTGATAAGATTAAGTCTATTAATGTGTTACCTTGTTACCTCACCTGTGTTATAGTTACCTTGTTACCTCACCTGTGTTATCAGTGTTACCTCGTTACCTCACCTGTGTTATCAGTGTTACCTTGTTACCTCACCTGTGTTATCAGTGTTACCTTGTTACCTCACTTGTGTTATCAGGTGTTTACCTTGTTACCTCACCTGTGTTATCAGTGTTACCTCGTTACCTCACATGTGTTATCAGTGTTACCTTGTTACCTCACCTGTGTTATCAGTGTTACCTTGTTACCTCACCTGTGTTATCAGTGTTACCTCGTTACCTCACATGTGTTATCAGTGTTACCTTGTTACCTCACCTGTGTTATCAGTGTTACCTTGTTACCTCACCTGTGTTATCAGTGTTACCTTGTTACCTCACCTGTGTTATCAGTGTTACCTTGTTATCTCACCTGTGTTATCAGTGTTACCTTGTTACCTCACCTGTGTTGTCATTGTTACCTCGTTACCTCACCTATTTTATCTGTTGTTACCGTGTTACCTCACCTGTGTTATCAGTGTTACCTCACCTGTGACATGTCCGGTTTGACAGTTAAGGTTCGTGAATTGTTTGTATATAACGTTTAAGCTTAAATCTACTCAGCTTTAACAGATACGCTTCTTTTCTCTTTCTCTCCACAGTAAGAGAGAGAGAGAGATAGGTTTTAGAATTCTAGAGAAAGAAAAAAGAAAGTTAATAAGAGTGAAAAAGAAAGAAAGCCAGTCAGAGGGAAAGAACATAAGAACATAAGAAAATAAGGAGTCTGCAATAGGCCGGTTGGCCTGTGCATGGCAGCTCCTGTCGAGAGTTACTGCCACTCTCTTTCATCCATGAATCTATCTAGCCTCCTTTTGAAACTTTCCAGAGTTCCCGCACTTACTACAAAGTTGCTAAGCTTGTTCCACTCGTCCACCACCCTATTTGTGAACCAGTTTCTTCCTATCTCCCTCCAAAACCTAAACTTATCCAACTTGAATCCGTTGCTCCTAGTCCTATCCTGCTCGGATATTATAAGAACTTTATCTATATCCCCTTTATTGATTCCTTTCACCCACTTAAATATTTCTATCATATCTCCCCGCACTCTTCGTCTTTCTAGGGAATGCAAGTTAAGTTTCTTTAACCTATCCTGATATGGAAGGTTTCTAAGTCCCGGAATCATTTTTGTCATTCTTCGCTGCACCGACTCTTGTGAATTTATATCCATTCTATAATAGGGGCACCAGAACTGAACCGCATAATCGAGGTGCAGCCTGACTAGTGCAAGATATAGTTGCAATAAGACCTCTGCACTCTTGTTACTTACACTTCTAGATATAAAACCCAATACTCTGTTTGCCTTATTTCGAAAAAAATATAGTAAGAGTGATAGGGAAAGAAAGGACCTGTGCGGACCTGTGTTCCTGTCAGTGTTAGTGAGTGATATATTGACATGGCAGCTGCTGACGAGTACTCGACCACCTCTCACGTTCTCCAGCTTTGTCTTGCCTTGCAAGACCGACTGGAGAAGGTTGAGAAGGAGGTCCAGAGTCTCAAGGGCGAAAACTTAGCCTTGAAGCTAGTTTTAGAGGAGAAGAAAACCTTTGCCAGTGTCGTGAAGGACGGTGAAGTTGAAGTGGATTCATGGAAGGTAGTTGCTGCTAGTGCTACAAAATGCACTCTAAAAAGGCACTCAGCTGTAGACTTAAACAACAGGTTCAGCACCTTAAGTGACGAGTGTGAGGAAGGTGCTAGTAACACCACGAGTGCTACTCCCTCTGTTAGTGTGGAGAGAGGGAGTAGCGCAGGTAAGAAATCACCACACTCAGGTAAGGTCAAATGTGTTTCTGTCATGGGAGACTCGATGGTGAAGTATTTAGGTAACAATCTCTGCACTAAAGTTAGGAACCTCGAGTGTCTCCCCGGGGCAGGGATAGGTAGAGTACTGGAGAGAGTGGAGAACGTCATTGATGACTGTGGAGACAACCCCATAGTCTTACTCAGTGCAGGAGGCAATGACGTAGGTAAGCTTACCAGTGTCGAACTGCGTAAGTTGTATAGGGAAGCTCTTGATAAGATTAGGGTGAAGGGTGGAACTCCTATTGCTTGCTCTATCCTACCTAGACGTGGTGCCAGTCGTGAATGGATGTCCCGTGCAATCGGTTTCAATTGCTGGTTGGAAGAACAGTGTAAAGAGCTGTCGACGCCATTCATTGATATAATTGGAGCCTGTACTATGGTAATGATAGTATGTATGCAAGGGATGGGGTGCATTTAAGTAGGAAGGGGGTGGCCGTGCTAGCGAAGATAGTTGACAGGGTGGTAGGGGTGGGGTTTTAATATGCCCAAATCCCATCAATGGTAAAGAGAGGAAAATACCATGTGAAAATAACAGCAGTGAAACAGAAGTAGATAATACTGAAAATATAGTTAGTCATAATAACAAACATCAAAGTAATAAATGTAAAACTGATAGAAACGGAAGAAATATATTGAGTGTTTATTATACTAATAGTAGAAGCTTGTGAAACAAAATGGACCAGCTCAGAGCCATTGTTAGTAAAGAGAACATAGATATAATTGCAATAACGGAAACATGGATAAATTCAAACAGCAAACATTTTTTAGCAGAATTTCATATTCCAGGATATAACCTATTTAAATTTGACAGAGTAGGAAGGAGAGGGGGCGGTGTAGCAGTGTATATCAGGGTGTCATTAAAAAGCTGCAATAAATCAAACATTAAAACAAATATCGACAATGAAAGTATTTGGGTAGAGATTGGTGAGGGCAATGAGTCCGTAGTCATTGGTGTTATATATAGACCACCTAATTTGAGTAGGAACGATGGCAAATTGCTATGGGAGGAAATAAAGAAGGCATCTGATAGAAACAATGTATGTATTCTAGGCGATTTCAACTTTTCAGGCATAGATTGGAAAATCAACTTAGCGATAATGAATCTGAAGATTTTCTAGAAGTAGTACAAGATAGTTTTTTATATCAATTCATAAACTCGCCCACTAGAGGAAATAATATCCTCGATTTAGTTCTCAGTAATAATGAAAATCTAGTAAAAGATGTTGGGATTGGAGACGAACTAGGAAACAGTGATCATAAAGCCATATATTTTAACATAATATGGAATGGCAGGAAGAAGGAAAATTCGGCCTTGATCCCGGATTTTAGGAAGGCTAATTATGGTAGCTTAAGGAGAGACCTAAGGGATGACCCTATGGTCAAAAGATTAATCCCCCCCACACCTCTGGAAACTGTCAACTTAGGATGGGAGAACCCCGAATTTAATTTAGCAGCTACTTATGAACAATTTATTGCGACAATCAATAATGCTCAAAATAAACACATCCCTAAAAGAAAATTCAGATCGATACGGAACCAACCAAAATGGATGAATAATAGACCTTAGATCTTCAGAAAAGAAAGGAGTAGAGTAGAAAAGTTACAGGTTATGAAACGATTGCATTGTTGGCTTTACTAATGAACTGTATCAAGACAGGGTAAAAACGGGAAATCAGGAAAAAGCAAAGAGAAATGAGGAAATCAAGGTAGCAAACGAATTGAAAGTGTCATCTCAAAGCTTTTTATTGGGTAACTGTATAAATCAAAGGTTAGAGATACAATAGGTCCCCTTAAAACTACGACAGGAGAAATGACTGATGATGAGTTAGAAATGTGTAGTACGTTAAATAGTCATTTTCGCTCCGTATTCACAAATGAAAACCTAGCACAGTTTCCAGAAGTTCATAAGGTATATAACGACAGTATAGAACATTGGTTCTCAACCTTGTTTGCCCCATGCACCCCTTTCACCATATGTCAGAATGTCATTCCCCCCTCCTTTCCAAGATTGTCTGCCTCAAAAAGTTCATTCCAAATAATATGCATATAATACTGAAAAACCTTTATTTTTTCCATATTAGTACATATACATTTACAATTTTACATGGATTATTTTTATAGTGGAGTTTTACAAATTAAATGCCAATTGAAAATGTTGATGGATTTATAAAACTTGAATAAAAGTAAAATAGTTTTTTTTATTTATAATGAATTACTTAAAAGACCAAACTGAAGCATAATGCAATAAACAAAAAGTTCAATAGAATACCAGGATATTGTAAATTTGTAATTAATTTTATTCAGATGAAGATTACAGTCAATGAGAAACCTGTGATTGTTTTTTCTTTGCCAATTCTGGGATACGCGGAGGAGTGCTTGAAAGGGCACAACGCAGGTCATTTTCTACCTCTAATCTACTACGTTGCTTTGTTTTAATTTGCAACAGAGTTGAAAAGCCTGACTCACAAAGATATGTCGACACAAACGGAAGCAATGCACGGATAGCTCTTTCTGCCACTTTTGGGTAGGAATCGCACATCAAGGGCCAAAATTCTGTGATTGATTTCTCATCGAACATATCTCTTGCTCCCGAATCAGTTTTCCCCCCCCCCCCTGGTTGAGAACCACTGGTATAGAAAATATGTTGATGAATATCAATATTAGTAGTAACGATGTGCTTAAAGAAATTAACAAACTGAAGCCTCATAAATCGCCTGGTCCAGACGAGGTATATGCTAGAATATTAAAAGAATGTAGAGATGAGTTGAGTAATCCATTAGCAGTTTTATTTAATAAGTCATTAGAATCGGGCCTAGTGCCAGAAGCTTGGAAACTTGCAAATGTAGTTCCGATTTTCAAAAAAGGTGATAAATCAATTGCATCAAATTACCGTCCCATTAGTCTCACGTCAATCATAGGCAAGTTGCTAGAGTCAATTATTGCTACGAAAATCAGAAGCCATCTTGAAACATTCAACTCAATTCATTCTTCCCAGCACGGGTTCACCCAGGGACGTTCTTGTCTCACAAATTTGCTTCGCTTTTTCTCAGAAGTATATGAAGCGGTAGATAATGATAAGTCATATGATATAATTTATTTAGATTTCAGTAAAGCATTCGATAGAGTCCCTCATGAGAGATTGATAAGGAAGGTAGAAGCACATGGAATAGGTGGATCATTATTAAATGGATTAGGTCATGGTTAACTGGTAGGAAACAAAGAGTCAGCATAAATGGGTTTAAGTCAGACTGGGGTGCAGTCAAAAGCGGAGTTCCCCAGGGATCTGTATTAAGCCCTCTGCTGTTTGTTATATTCATTAATGATCTTGATTTAGGTATAACTAGTAGGATTAGTAAATTTGCAGATGATACCAAAATGGGGAGAGTGATAAATTCAGACAGTGACTTTGAACACCTTCAAAGAGATCTAGATACCTTACATGAGTGGCCAGTAGACTGGCAAATGAATTTTAATACTGATAAATGCATAAAAATGTTGGACCAGTGGAAGATTTAGCGACAAAACGTTAAGTATAAACTAGGTAATACGGAAGAAAACTGGATACGAAAAGATCTAGGTAGGGTCGTTAGCAACGACTAAAACCAGAAAACACGTATTAGCGTTTCAACATATGCAAACAGGATTCTGTCTACATTTCCAGGAGCAAGTATAGAACCGTTTACTATCTTTGAAACTTACCTTACATTAGTGGAGTCACACACAGATTATGCGGTTCAATCTCAGTGTCCTTATTATAGAATGGGACATAGATTCTTGGAGAGAGCACAAAGAAGAATGACAAAATGATCCATACACAGAAACCTTCCATATGAATATTACACTGTTGCTTAGGGCTTTAAAATTCATTAGAGAGGCAAGGAGTTAGGGGGAGACATGATAGATAAAACCAAGTGGTGTAAGGGATTAACAAGTGTAAATGGAAGATGTTCTGAAACTCAGTAATAACGAAATAACTAGAACAAATGGCTTTAAATTAGATAAATTCCGATTCAGAAAGGATATAGGCAAGCACTGGTTTGGTAATAGAGTTGTGGATATGTGGAATAGGCTACCGAGTGCTATAGTAGGATCGGGGACGCTAGGGAGCTTCAAGACGAAGTTGGATAGGCACATGGAAGTGGTGGGATGGGTGTGAAAGGGATCTGCCCTGTATGGGCCAGTCGGCCTCCTGCAGTATCCCACTTTCTTATGTTCTTATGTTCTTAAGAGAGAGAGAGAGAGAGAGAGAGTTATGAGGCGGTAAGTAAGGGAACAAGTAAGACAGTGTTGTAAAGGGAACTAACACCTATAACTACTTGACTCGACCTGTGGCTCTCTCTCTCTCTCTCGTAATGGATGGTGTAGTATAGTGTGGCACGTGATAATAGGCCTTTATACCTGTCATTACTAATGTGTTTTATCTTATATTGTCTATTTACACACACACACACACACACATGCACTCACACACATACCACACACATATATATATAAATATATAAATATATATATATATATATATATATATATATATATATATATATATATATATATATATATATATATGCAAGTAAATCACTGTGGGTGCGCGTGATCCAGGTATATGCTGATAACCACAAGGGAAGAAGTAAACAAATGCCTTAACATTACTAAGAAATCTTTCTATAGAACCGATCCCAAGCCCACCCATGACCATAAGAATCTCTTAGTATTACCATTTCACAAAAAATTCTCTCAAATTCCTTTACAACTAAAAACCTGGAACGTCAATGTGGCATTTAAAAACTCGTGCACTGTTAAACAAATGTTAATCAAGAACTCCCCCAACAATACAAGTGGCTGCATTTATAAGGTTCCTTGCAAGGAATGTAATATGTTTTACTTAGGCCAGATAGGTAAAGATCTTGTTTGTTCATTTGAAGGATAATAAGCATTGCATTGACTGAGTAATGCCTCCTCAATATTACCTTGTAATTCAATTGACAGTAGGAACATTATAGAATCTAGTCTCATTAAACATACCGAATCAGTCAACATGAATTGAGTAATGGTATGTACAAACTGGATAATTTCGTAATTAAGATGATTTGTAACCAGGTGAGAAGGTTGGGTCAGCTTACCCTCTGACCTGACTACCGACTGCTGCGGTGCTTTTTGAAGATTAGTAGGGTCATTACCTAATACCTGACCATTGTGGACTTGATCTCACCCTCCTCTGTATATATGTACCTTGTTTTGTACTTCTCCTTAGCCTGTACTCACCCCTGAAGATGTGAATTACACGAAAGCGCTTGGGAAATTCGTGTTTACTTCCTTCCTTGTGGTTATCAGCATATATATATATATATATATATATATATATATATATATATATATATATAAGAGTATATATATATATATATATATATATATATATATATATTCAAGATCCTGTTTTAACTCCAAATTCATTAATAATTATACATTACCTCGTGGTTAAGAGGGAAACATATCGTATTTATATAGTGGAGAGAAAATAAAAAGAGTGTGTGTGAGCTAGCTACCATACAGACATCTCCTTACCTTGAAGAACACTGGCACGCCATCAGATTCCTTCTTGATAGACATGGTCACCTTGAAGTTGGTGTCGCAATCCATCCTCGACACAGAGAATCGAACCCTCTTTTTGCCGTCTCCACAACTCCTCCTCCTGGCTGTGGTGTGCTCGCTGCCCACGATGATGGACCCCCTTCTCGTCGTCACCACCCCTTCACACACACTGACGCACGAGGACAGTTCTGCTGGCTGTGCTTCAGTCACCTCTCGAATGGTTTTCTGTGTTATCCCTCTTCTCGTTTTCTGTGGTTCCCCGCCCCGGTTTTTTTTGTTGCTACCATTCGACTTGTCCGCGTCACCGGCCGTCTCCTGAGTACTGCTGAGTGACAACACGTCTTTAGTAAATGATAATCAAATTCCACCTTTTAAGTATAGACCAAACAGTTAGTTTTCATCAAACCTTTATTGAAGACTGAATAATGTAGTTAATGAACGAGGAATATTTCCCAGGCAAGAGATATTTTAAGTAAGATTTCTATTGATGTAAGTCGGTGTTTAAGATCCACTTGTTTATATTAAGTTTCCAATGGCAATCTTGTATCTGAAACTCACTATTTTATGGGAGTTTCTCTTCATAAATCCCCTTTTAGAATTCAGTTACTTCTTTGAGATTCCAATTGTATTTTTTCCTTCGGGCGTCTGTTAACTCAATGTTTGAGTTGCTAGTGATCACGGCGCTGGTTGACACCACCACAGCATACACTTACAGGTTTTGGGTTCGATAAAATAAACAAATATTATTTGGCGGTTTTGCGTATAGATCACTTTGTTAGAAGTCAGGAAAATAAAATAAACAAAATTATATACACACAAATTGTACTTTAGAATTTTTCCAAGGAAAGGATGGTTCAAGATAGTGTGTGAACGCCTCTTACAGTACACACTTAAGTTCCTTGTTGACTTCTGAAGCGTAAGAAGATACTAACAAGGTCCTGTATGACCCAACTCGTACACAACAAATATATTTGACCTTATCCAAGAATGTCACCTGGTATTACTGCCCGAGACGGGAAGTGGATAATGTCCGCCACTCGTCTACCAGCTGTGTCTTATACTGTCACCTGGCCCGCTACACTCACTACCCGCGGCGTGATAGTGTATCACGCTTTAACAATCTCAACTTTTCTACAACTTCCTGCTTATTGGTTGTTGCCCCTCACTGCCCTGGTCACCTCTCCTGATAACAGTTTATGTAGTGATGAGAGGGTGGGAGGTTAACCTCTTGATAGGCGTGAGGGTGGGGTTGGGCGGGGCTTGGGTGGCGCGAGAGGATAAGGAAGGTGTTGGGGAGGGAGGGCGCGTGGCTGGTGGAGCGAGGGAGCGGAGAGGCACAGGGCCTGACTAGCTGTGAGCGGGCGGTGCCTCACACTGACTGTGGACTACACCCCTTACTGGCACACGTGGCACCCCATTCACCCCCACCCCCCCCTTCAAACCTTCACGCACGCGCCCCACATACACACATAGTGGTCATGGACTTACACACACGCCACAGAAACGCACACACCTGTGCATATTCGTATGCTTACACCTCACTGAGACACACACACACACACACACACTCACACAACACAGAAATACACATATAATATTTGGGGACAAGACGCTGTGCCATAGTAAATAAACAAGACCTGATGAAAATAATTGACGTAACTTTAAATACATTTTTTTCAAAGAGGTTTTAATAAAAGAAAATATTTGTTATGTCTGTGTTTGGACAAAGAAAAAGGGGATATACGAAAAGTCATATAAAATATCCCTATGTGGTAGTGGCGAGTTTTTCCAGACACGCAGGTAAGAAACACTATTTTATTTTTCTGTTTTCTTTTTTTTTACTTGTTTAATGTATTTATTTATTTCATTTTGTTGATTATTTATTTACTTATACATGGATTTATACATATATTTATTAATTTTTATTCATTTACTTATTATTGTTAAGTTATTTATTCATTCATTCATTTATATATTAATTACAAGCGGCAGACGTCACTAATGAATAAGTGGTAGAGATGAAACCCGTCTCTATCACTAGTGGCTGCAGGAGGGAGATGGGTGTAGAGGCAGACAGACACTGGAGAGGGTATAGGTGGCAGCACTGTGGTCCACTGTTACCCTCAGGGACACGCAACACTACAGCTTCTGAGGTAGTACATAAGAACATAAGAAAATAAGGAGTCTGCAATAGGCCGGTTGGCCTGTGCATGGCAGCTCCTGTCGAGAGTTACTACCACTCTCTATCATCCATGAATCTATCTAGCCTCCTTTTGAAACTTTCCAGAGTTCCCGCACATATTACAAAGTTGCTAAGCTTGTTCCACTCGTCCACCACCCTATTTGTGAATCAGTTTCTTCCTATCTCCCTCCTAAACCTAAACTTATCCAACTTGAATCCGTTGCTCCGAGTCCTATCCTGCTCGGATATTATAAGAACTTTATCTATATCCCCTTTATTGATTCCTTTCACCCACTTAAATACTTCTATCATATCTCCCCGCACTCTTCGTCTTTCTAGGCAATGCAAGTTAAGTTTCTTTAACCTATCCTGATATGGAAGGTTTCTAAGTCCTGGAATCATTTTTGTCATTCTTCGCTGCCCCAACTCTAGTGAATTTTATCCATTCTGTAATAGGGGCACCAGAACTGAACCGCATAATCGAGGTGTGGCCTGACTAGCGCAAGATATAGTGGCAATAAGACCTCTGCACTCTTGTTACTTATACTTCTAGATATAAAACCCAATACTCTGTTTGCCTTATTTCGAACATTAACGCACTGTTTTCTTGGCCGTAGGTCCGGGCTTACAAGTACCCCTAGGTCTCTTTCACAAGTCGACTTCTCTAGATTGATGTTGTTAAGGCTGTATACATTATCAGTATTTGTTCTTTCAATATTAAGTATGCTGCACTTGCTGGTGTTGAATTTCATTTGCCATTTTTCAGACCACCCCTACAGTTTATTTAGATCCTCCTGTAATGCATTTGCATCCTGCCCTGAATTAATCTGTCGCCCTATTTTGGTAAGGAATATCTTGGACAGCTAACACCTGAAATACTAGGTGTAATTAGTCAGTACCAATCACCAGGACCGGCAGGTGTCAAGGGTACTAGGAGAGGTTATGTGACCACCTGGCATCACACCCAGCAGACCCGGGTGAGGGAAGAGTGGCCGGCTGGCACCTGAGGCTCGTCCGGATATTATCCCTAAAGAGAAGAGAACATCACTACGGCAGTCATAGAAGGCTTATGCCACTACATCTTGTTGACTCGCACTATCAAATGTGTCTCTCCGAATCGTGTGTGTATATTTATGTGACTGCCAAGTACGTATTTATCAGTATGGATGTATGTATGTGTGTGAAGATGGTGTAACGGCCATGGGTTGTTACGAACCCTCCCACCCAGCACTACGAACCACGCCATCTAAGGCTGAGTATTGTAGAAGATTTTAGGTAGTCACTGCAATCGTAGGTTTAGAGGATAGATGATCAGGTGATCACCTCCTTCGCGCCCGCGCTACGGAGGTCTTTGGAGGGGGGGTGTGTTACGAACCCCTCCACCCAGCACTATGAACCACGCCATCTATTGTCTTGATCTACCTACCCAGCACCACGAGCAACGCCATCTAGGGACGAGACACGAGTATGACTCGTCTTAGTTACCACTCCGGGGTTTCCCTTCTCCATATCCTGGTTGTTGCGTCACCTCCTCAAAGTCTTCTTTGTCAGCTCCAATTCGAGGAGAGAGGACTTGGCTCTGGGAAGTGACCACAGGATCATCTATCCTCTAAACCTACGGTGCAGTGACTACCTACCGTCTTCTACAATACTCAGCCTTACTCGTCAGCCATCTCAGCTCCTCACTTAAGTACTTGTATCTTGTATTGCCTCCCCCACGTCCACTTGCTTCAAAATGGTTTATGTTGTATTAATATGTATATACTGTTAATGTTTAGGTTAAGTTTGGTTAAGGGTAATTTATAAGCTGAATATTTTGTTAAGGGATTTATGGTACTTTATTATACACAACGAAAACTCGCATCCTTTGTCTACCCTTTTATAGTCCGATTGTCTTTGTTTTTTTTTGTTGTTACCTGTTGGGATCTGGGTAGACGTATAACTATATTCTAAATCCCCAACCGTAACAGGGTATATCGCTCGCCTCCTGTCCTAAGTCGTTGGTTGTTTCCAAGCACCTCCAGTCCACCCAGCAGTGAATAGGGTACTTGACTTAACTGTTGGGAAGTGAAGGTGATCGAGTACAGTGCCGGTCACGCTGCTTATTTGTGTATAAAATGTATCGTACTCAGTGTGCTGTATCCACACACAGATCTGTGGGACTTATTTTCCTATTTGTGTGAGTCATGTTTGTATTTTCTATGTGCATTTGTATGTCATGAATACATTTGTGTGAGTGTGTGTGTCTGCATTTGTGCAATAATAATAATAATAATAATAATAATAATAATAATAATAATAATAATAATAATAATAATAAAGCACGAACCAAGTGGATACAAATCATGCTAGCGAACCGTTACCATGGCAGGGTAAATATCTAGCTAGTGACGCTGTTATCAATTCAATTTCAATTTCAATTGTTTATTCCTTGATAGAGGAAGCGGGATCCTAGTGCTGTCACTAGGTACCCCGCTGTTATCTGTAAATTAATGTAGTCACCACTGGAGACTGTCTCATGCTATCGTTTTCTTTAGCTACTAAACTATGCTATGTATTGTTATTGCCCGAACCGTTACCATGGCAACGCTCTGTCAATTTTGGCGCGATATACACTCGAAGTTTATCATGTGGCCTTAGTTCAATGTTGATCTAAAATAAAGTTTGGTGAAAATAAACAAATCCTTTATTGAGTTATTTTGGCAGACTGACAGACACGACAGATAATACCTGCCCCCATAGTCACAGGAGGATAGCGACATATACTGTACAGGTATATATGATACAGTATATTGTATAACACAGTACAATATAGTGAAGCAGGGAAGCTGTAGTGAAACATACTCTTTTAGGGCAAGTATTGTACGAATGGAAAAATAAGAGTAAGAGTTATTGATGGTGGTGTCACTGTGTGTGTAAGAGAGAGAGATTGGTGTTGGTGGTTTATAGTTAAAGTTTAGTGTACAAGTTTTATAGGAAGTTATTTCTTATCCATCTCCTCCTCTTCCGTCTTCTTCGTGTATTTCTTCTCCTTTATTTCTTCTTGAGTTTCTCCTTATTTGTTTCCTTCTTTTGCTACTTTTTCTTAATTTTTTCACTCTTGTTTTATTGTATTCCTTTTACTATCATTTTGCCTCACCTTGTTGTTATTATTATTATTACTATTATTATCATTATTATTATTATTATTATTATTATTATTATTATTATTATTATTATTATTATTATTATTATTATTATTATTATTGTTTTTATTTATTTTATTTTTTTAAGGTTGTACTTGTTCTTCCTTTTCATCTGTTTTTTACATTTTACTTTTCTCTTTTTTTCATCTCTTTCCCTTCCTTCGTCCTCTTCATCTCCTTACTTTCTTCTCCTCCTTCTCTTTCTCTTCAGTCTCCATCATCTTTCTACCCCCTTCCCTTTCATTCTTTAAGAACATAAGAATGGAGGAAACTGCAGCGGGCCTATTGGCCCATACTGGGCAGTCCCGTTTACACCCAACCCCTATTGCTCATATAAGCATCCAACATATGTTTGAAGCTATTCAGCGTATTCGACTTAATGATGATATTTGGTAACTTGTTCCATTCATCCACTACTCTGTTTCCAAACCAGTGTTTACCTATTTCCCGCCCAAATCTAAATTTGTCTAATTTAAAACCATTGTTACGAGTTCGCTCCTGGTTGAATAGTTTGAGTACCTTTGTAATGTCCCCTTTGTTTAGCCTTGCCTTCCACTTATACACCTCTATCAGGTCGCCCCTCGCTCTACGTCTCTCGAGGGAGTGCAAATTAAGATGCTTTAACCTGTCTCTATACTCAAGGTTCCTAATGCCCGGGATTAGTCTTGTCATTCTCCTCTGAATTCTTTCCAAGGATTCTATATCCATTCTGTAATACGGTGACCAGAACTGAACTGCATAATCCAGGTGTGGTCTCACAAGAGCAAGATACAGTTTTAGGATGACCTCGCTAGTCTTGTAACTAACACTCCTTTGTATGAACCCAAGTACTTTATTAGCCTTGTTACGAGCAAAAACACATTGTTTACTTGGCTTAAGGTTCCTACTTATCATTACTCCTAAATCTCTCTCGCAGTCGGATTTCTCTATGGCATCGTTGTTCATCTGTTATCTGGTTTCCCTGTTTACATCTCCTATACTGAGTACTTTACATTTGTCCACGTTGAATTTCATCTGCCATTTTTCAGACCATTCGAAAAATTTGTTTAGATCTTCCTGTAGTTTTGCTGAGTCCTCGTCAGATTTAATAACACGTCCTATTTTAGTGTCATCAGCAAATTTACTTATGTTGCTGTCTATGCCGATATCTATGTCGTTTATGTATATAATAAATAATAATGGTCCAAGTACTGAGCCTTGGGGAACTCCACTTGTGACGTTGCTCCAATGGGACTTAGTGCCGTTAATGCTCACTCGCTGTTTCCTGTCCTGTAACCACGCCCTAATCCATTTAAGGATGTTACCTTTGATGCCATGTGCTTTTACCTTTCTAATTAGTCTTTCGTGGGGGACTCTGTCGAAGGCTTTACTAAAGTCGAGATATACCACATCATAATTGTGCCCCTCGTCCACCGATTCGAAAACTGGGAATCATTGATCAATCTGTGCTTCTCCAGGTGATTTCGAATAGAGTTTGAAATGATTGCTTCCAGTAATTTACCTACTATTGATGTTAGACTGATTGGGCGGTAGTTAGAGGATAGTGATCTATCCCCCTTCTTGAAAATCGGTATTACATTCGCTATCCTCCAGGATTCTGGTACTACACCTGTTTTTAAGGACATGTTAAACAACTTTGCTAAGGGCATACTAAGCTCTTCCTTACATTCCTTTAATACTCTGGCAAATATCTCATCAGGACCAGGTGACTTATTAGGCTTTAGTTTGTCTATTTGCTTACTAACATCGTTACTAGTCACTACTATCTCGCTTAATTTGTTTTCTTCACTATCTCTGAATAGAGTCGGTGCCTCGGGTATCATGTTTAAATTTTCGGTGGTGAAAACTGTTGAAAAATATTTATTCAAATTATTGCTCATTTCTCTGTCGTTATCAGTGGCTCGCGGTGTCTGACCGTGTCCAATCTTTCTCGTGTTTTAGTTTGATACATTTGGTAGAATCCTTTGGGGTTTGTCTTGCTCCTTGCTATCACCTCATATTCCTCTTTGCTTTCCTTATCTCGGTTTTAACCCTACTCGCCAATACCCTATAATAGTCCCGGAGGTGAATTTCGCCACGATTTATCCTTCTACCTATAGCCTTCCTTTGGCCAATGATGTTCTTTAAATAATTATTTATCCATTTAGGGTCATTGTTGTCTGATCTGAGTTTTTTGTATGGTATGTTCTGCCTTTGTGCATTAAGTAACTCACTATTTAAATTGTCGTGGAACTCGGCAATCTCAGATCTCGTTATCAGGTCTGTGTCATCTGTCAGGTTCACGGCCAAGCGCGACACCCCCTCTCTCAGCTGCCTCTTTAAACTGTCAAAGTTCGCCCTTCTGAAATCTGGTACTTTAGTGGAATTTTCCTTACGTCTGCCCTGAAAATCTAACTGGAATCTAATTTCTTTGTGATCGCTGTTTGCAAGTTCGTTCCCTACCTCGACACTGCTAATGAGGTTTTCTCTGTTTGACAGAACTAAATCGAGTATATTATTACCCCGTGTGGGTTCGGTTATATGTTGACTTAGAAAACAGTCCTGGATCGTCTCGAGAAAATCCTCTGATTCTGAGTTACCTGTAAGGTCAGTCCAATCTATTTGGCCAAGGTTAAAGTCGCCTACTATACAGACTTTGTTGTGTATGGAAGCCCTGCGCATTTCATCCCAGATAAGTCGCTCATTGACTCTATCAAGATTGGGAGGTCTATATATTACTCCTGTGATTAATTTTTCCCTACCGTCGATTAATTCTATCCAAATTGTTTTTGTATTCCGCTCAGTTTTTATTTCCTTATTTATTTCACACTTCAGATTATCCCTAACATAGATTGCTACTCTGCCTCCTTTCCTGGTCTGCCTATCGGTATGGAACAGTTTGTAACCCGCAATTTGGTATTCGACTGGTAACTCACGTGTGTCTAGGTTGATCCATGTTTCAGTGAATGCTATTATATCGATTTTTTCGGTACATACCAAGACCCTAATATCATCCATTTTGTTTCTCATACTTCTACTGTTCGCGTAGTATACATTTAAGTTGTTAGTCGTGTTCTGAGTCCTCCCTTTACCGCATTTAGTTTTAAACTCCCTGTCTAATTTAGTTTTGTCTTCATTCCTAACACTATTTCCCTGTAATCTTTCGCTTTGTTTACCCGCTCCCACTGCAGTCTCCTCCACCCCCGTGCTCATATGTTCTCCTAGCAGTTTAAAGACTTCGATATCTTTTGAACTGCCCCCTCTAGAGCTCCAGCCAGGGTTGCTACTCCATCCCTAGACAGGTGCACCCCATCCCTAGCATAAAGGTCCCTTCTGCCGTAGAAGTTGTCCCAGTTGTCAATGAATGGGACCGATATTGACTTGCAATATCTGTCAAGACTGTCGTTGACACCAACCGCCCTTGACAACCATTCACTGCCAACTCTCCTTCTAGGCAGGACACCGCATATGATAGGGATCCCTCCCTTAGTCCTAATACGATCTATAGCTGCCTTGAACTTATCAAGAAGCTCCTCGCTCCTACACCGGCCAATATCATTGCCTCCTGCACTGAGGCAGATAATGGGTTTGTTCCCATTACCAGACAAGATATTGTCCATCCTGTCAATTATATCCCCCACCCCAGCTCCTGGCAAACACACCCTCATCCAATTTTTGTTTTTACCACAAAAGGCCCTGTCCATGTACCTTACCTGTGAGTCACCAACAATTAAAGTTTTTATACCTTCCTTGTCATCCCTGTCCGTGACTGTACTAACGTCCAATTCGTCTATCAAGGGACTGAACGGGTTGGTACACTTAGCTGTTGTTGTCGTATCCTTGGTGTACTTCTTCACCACCAGCTTCGTCTTCCCACTATTCACCACCTTCCACTCGCTTGAGTTTTCGTCAGACACTGGCTCCCCTTTTAATTTCGCCAGCTCTTCCTATAATTTCAGGTTCTCCAACGTGGTCCTCTCAATTTCTTCCTTGGCCCTCGCCAATTCTTCCATGGACCACTCCAGTTTGGTCAACAAACTCACATACCCAAGACCGAACATAGCACTGCCTCCTCTATTTCATCCTTCGTATTTTTTCTTTCCCATCTTTCTTCCCATCTCCTGTTTCTGTCCTCCGCTGTTTTTTCTTTCTCTCTTTTCTTCGACCAGTTCTGTCTTTTCCTTCTTGTTATCCTCGTTTCTTCCCTTAACTTCCTCCTCCTCCTTCTCCTCCTTCTTCTTCTCTTCCTCCTTCTTCTCTTACTCCTTCTTCTCTTCCTCCTTCTTCTCTTACTCCTTCTCCTCTTCCTTCTCCTTCTTCTCTTCCTCCTTCTCCTTCTCCTCCCCCTCCTTCTACCATATAGGTTCGTTCTGTTTCTTCTTCCTCTTATCTTTATCCAGGTGTTCCTATTCTCCTTCTTCTTTCTCCCCTGTTCTCTATTTATTGTTTATTACTACCACAGAAGGGTGTAGGGAGGGCATCATAGACCGGATGTCACAAGGGAGTGTTTGTGTTGATCTAACCTTGTGACGTAGGCATCAGCTGATACCTAACTTCCCGCCAAATAATTACAAACCTACGCAATGCCTACGCACACACATTACGAATCGGCTTTTTTCACTATTAAATGGTGTGTGTGTGTGTGTGTGTAATACTAATAATAATAATAATAATAATAATAATAATAATAATAATAATAATAATAATAATAATAATAATAATAATAGTAATAATAATAATAATAATAATAATAATAATAATAATAATAATTAACGGTTTATTGAAAGAGTTCTGCAGCCCGAAGGCTGAAAATATGCATTGGACAAAAATGACTTATTACATATAAAGACATGGGGTGGATGGGTCGTTTAACAAAAGCTTTCATTACTGAAAGAAGAAGGAACATGAATTGAACATACAAATTATTATAGTTTACAGTTGATCTCCCGGGCCTGGGCTGGTCATTGAGACACCAGGTAGTGTGGTGTTCACGTGGTGTAGTAACTCTTCCTCGGGCGTGTGTGTGTGTGTGAGTGAGTGTATAACTTCGAAAATTACGATCATTGACATCCATTTACATGAATTTGTGTTATTGGTGAAATGTACTGTAGATAGCATTCCTGTATTGTGAAATTTGCGCGGTGGTTCACATCCGCCGGCGTTGGGATCCCCCAGACCAGAGGAAACGGCCGGCGTGGGAGGCTTTAACAAACACGGACATGTACTTGAACTGATTACACACTGGTATATATGATGGTCCTGGCGACAAGCACGTCCTGTGTTATAGTGTGGACTTGTGAATACACATCGATCTGCACCGTTGGAAAGGTGAGTTGCCTGACTATAATAATTGATATAACCGACAACAAGGCAGGCAGTAGTGAACGTTAGATCTCATCTCCCAGAAGTAGTATAGCTTTATCACGAGATACATGAAAAGTTTCTCACAGAATTATGTATAAAATGTATCATATTATAATTTCTGGTTCTATATAGTATGATAGATTTACAGCTCTTCTCATGATCAACCTAACAGTGCATGATCTACTAATGCCAAGGAGATGTAAACAGAGAAACCAGATATCAGGTGAACAGCGTTGTTATAGAAAAATCCGACTGTGAGAAAGATTTAGGAATAATGATAAGTAGGAATCTTAAACCAAGTCAACAATGTGTATTTTCTCGAAACAAGGCCAACAAAGTACTTGGGTTCATACAAAGGAGTGTTAGTTACAAGACTAGCGAGGTTATCCTAAAACTATATCTTGCACTTGTGAGACTTCACTTGGATTACGCAGTTCAGTTCTGGTCACCGTACTACAGAACGGATATATAATCCCAAGAAAGAATTCAGAGGAGAATGACAAGACTAATCCCGGGCATTAGGAACCTTGAGTTCAGAGACAGGTTAAAGCATCTTAATTTGCACTCCCTCGAGAGACGTAGAGTGAGGGACGATATGATAGAGATGTATAAATGGAAATCAAAGCTAAACAAAGGGGACATAACACAAGTACTCAAGCTATCCAACCAGGAGCGAACTTGTATCAATGTTTTTAAATTAGACAAATTTAGATTTAGGCGCGAAATGGGTAAACATTGGATAGCGTAATGGATGAGTGGAACAAGTTATCAAATATCATCATTAACTCGAATACGCTGGATAGCTTCAAACATAGGTTGGATGGATATATGAGCGATAGGGGTTGGGTGTAAACGGGACTGCCCAGTATGGGCCATTAGGCCCGCTGCAGTTTTCTCCATTCTTATGTTCTTATGAAGAAGCTTAGAGAACAAAGTTCCTTCTCGCTGACGACTTCTCCACTTGTCTAGTATAAAAATGTTTTCCTTACTTCTGTTGATAACTTTAGGAACAGTCACTAATAGCAGCCATCTTGATATACAGTATGTACCAGACGACTCTCTGTAATAAATATAAAGTTGGGTATAAGTAAACATGAGAAAAGTAAGTTCATTCACCTACACTGTTAGACAATCCCATATACTTGAGTCTCAGGTTCAGTGTGCTAATTGAATTTATTCTTACATATAATATACAGTTAGATGTTGTTTTAACGTAACAACTTTTGAAAATGTTGCTCCACTCTCTCTCTTTTACTTTTACTTACTTTTATCCTCTTCACTCACTTATCGGCTCGTTAGCCACTCGGGCGATCGGTCACGTCTCTGTTACGCACTGTTGGCAAGTACTGGGCATGCACCGGCTCCTGAATGTACCTGAACCTGCTCCAGTGTTGGTCAAGTCTGGTCTTGAAAGAGCTCACACTCGGTGCCGTCACAACACTTTCTGGCAGATTGTTCCAAGAGTTCAGAACTCTCACTCAGAAAAAGTTTGCCCTCACAGTTTTCTGGACTTGCGGCTTCTTCAACCTTGAGCTGTGACCCCTTGTGGGGCGAGCGTCCGCCTGCTCCAGGTGAAGACACTCGACAGAGTAGTGCCCCTTGAGATTCTTATACACCTCAATTAGGTCGCCCCTTGCCCGTCTGTAGTATAAGCTAGACAAGTTCAGGCGCTCCAATTCCTCAGTGTAGTTGAGGTGCCGAAGTGCAGGCACCAGTCTGGTGACCCTCTGAAAATTTTCAATCAACTGACAGTCCCTAGCATATCTCGGGGACCAGACGGGGTAACAGTACTCCAGATGGGAAAGCACTTCACTCTTGAAGATCGTTATAAGACCTAATAATTTATTTGCCTGATTTACCATCTTCTCGCAATGGTCCGATTCAGCTCATTGTCACCATACACACTTAGGTCCTTCTCACATTCAGTCCGAAATAGTGCAGTTTCTTCATCCCGTTGGGACATATGATACGCCTCCTTACCGTTGGTACGCCCCAGGTGCATCCTCTTACACTTCGTGACATTGAATCTCAGCAGCCATTTCTTCGACCATTCTTGGAGCTCACAGAGATCCTTCTGCAGCTCTTCACAGTCCGCTTGGTTCTTGATTTCCCGAAATAACTTGGCGTCATCGGCAAACATTTGTATAGAGGAGTGTACAACGTCAGGCATGTCATTTATGAAGCAAAAAACAACAGTGGGCCCAATACACTGCCCTGTGGTACCCCGCTTGTAACAGGTGCAGATGATGATTTCGTGCCATTAACCACCACACTGCTTACAGGTACTTTAACGGGCAATGTTCGGTGGATTTGGCATCCTGTGTACCGCCGGCAAAGCCGTGGGCTCGTAACACACGTCTTGCCCGCGGTGCCCACCGTTTCTTTGTGGATGTCGGTCACACTAGAATAAACCGTTATAGTACGTCCTTCTTTCCTCACACAGCCAAACTGTGGAATGCTCTGCCTTCTTCTGTGTTTCCATTCTCATACAATATGTCTTAATTTAAAAAGCTGGTTTTCCGGCATCTTCGTGGTGTAGATTAATATGATCTTTTTCTTTTCTAATTTTAATTTATTTTTGCTCTTCCCCCTAGGCACCGTTGAGTCTATGACCTGTGCCCGGGTGGCCTAGTCCCCGTATAAAAAAAAGTCACTCAGATGCCTTCTAACATTGCCAGATAATACGGGAATATTTTAACTTACGAACACTTGAATTTTTTTTTCTCGTTGGAGTAACTAGGATGACATAAAGGGAATTTAACGTGAAAGTATTTGAGAATTCAACATTGTGACATATTCTTTCACGTCACCAATTAAGGGAAAATACAAGTTAGAGCGCGAGTGTCAGGGAATTTAAAATCAGATAAGCTTTTACCATCGGGATAGTGAGGAGGAAGCAGGTGGTGACGGGCTGGGTTCAGGTGCTCAAACTTCAGCACTTGATTTATATCTTCGAACTGGAGATGTGAAAATGTATCCAGTTAAGTCGGTTATTAAAGGAAACAAAGTTAGATCCTCAAGTAGTCCGCGCGTTAGTGTTTTACCGTAAATGGTGATAACTGAATGTATCTAACTAACATAAGAAACACAGATTTATTATACCAGATCTTAAGCTAAAAAAATTCCACTAATGATACAGGATGCTAGCAGTTGAACTAACCTAACCTAACGTACAACTCATATATCTCCATTAAGAAGAAATTCGAAATTACACTCACACTGTACACTGCGTTCTCATTATCTCAGAATACTGTGCTCAAGAGAGAGGAGCCAGGCGCGTTCGTGGGAGGTGTGGTGAGGGTGGGAAGCTGGGTTGTAAACTTGTCGGCTCTCTCTCTCTCTCTCTTGTGTCACTTATTCGTTAAATTACCCTCTCTTAAATTTCTATTTATGTCCTCTCTGCAATACATAACTACACTCTTATTCTTTTTCCATATTTCCTCCTGCTTTACAACTGTTACGGTTTATATACTTTACATCTACCGTATGTACTTCCTTGCTCTCCTCTATAACCTAACCTAAACTTGGCTTAACCTTCAAGTTTTCTTTATATTTTTCTTTATATTCTCTTATTCCCGTCTTTCTCTTAAGTTGTTATTGATTCTCTTACATAGTTTAAATAATCCTTCATGATTATGCGTCAAACATCCACCTCATGAGATGTTTGTCACCAGACCTAGATATTTAATCCCTTCGTGAGTCTCGTGTGTCGGGCGGTGTTATTACCTTAACTAAGTATATACTGTACAGGTATCCCCACCTCTTGTGTCATGTTGACACCTTTTGACCAGAGTAATCATTTATTTCTAATTATTATAGCAATGTTTGTGTCTGTCCCTCCGTCACTAAACCTAAACCACTGAGGGGACCGTGCATACATACTGTACATATATGCGCCAGTGTTAGTCAAGTTTGCTATTGAATGAGCTCACACTCGGTGCCGTCGCAACACTGTCTGGCAGATTGTTCCAAGAGTTTACAACTCTCACTCCAAAAAAGTTTGTCCTGACAGTTTTCTGAACTTATGGCTTCTTCAGCCTTAAGCTGCTACCTCTAGTGGAGCGGACGTCCGCCAGTTCCAGGTGTGAACACTTGATTGAGTAATGTCCTTTGAGATATTTATAGATTTCTATTGTCATCCCTTACCCATTCTATAGCACTGAATAAGCTAAGCAACTGCAGTTGTTCTAATCTCTCTGAGCAACTGAGGTGTCGTAGTTCAGACATCAGTCTGGTGGCCCTCTTTTGGACATTTTCAACTACTGACAGAGTCTTGCATATCTCGGGGACCATACGGGGTGACAGTACTCCGAACGGGAAGCTCCTCTCTAGCTTTTTGTTCTGATTTACTGTACCTTCTTCTCACAAAAGTCAGATCGTTGTTAGTATACACACCCAGGTCCTTTTTACATTTCTTCGTGACGGTGGGACATGTAATATGCGTCTCTGTCTAGCGCTGTATTAATTACTTTCCCTATTTTGCACCACAGAATGAAGACCTCCGTGTTCGTTTTGGTGGTGGCTCTGGCCCTGGCTACAGCTATAAAAACAGAGGAGTCATTACGGGAAAGAAGGGCCGTTGAGGAAGAAATAGTAGCCAAAGGCGCCACTCAGAAAATCGAACGCGAGGAGACAACAGAGAAAAATGCCCCTCAGATATACAGCTACAGACCCCCTACCCAGAGTGGTGGAGGAGTATACCCCAGCAACTCTATCCTAACAACGTCTATCCTAGCAACATCTTCCCCAATACAATCATCCCGTCCTCCATCCCTGGCGTGGGCTCGGTAGGCGGAGGATCGGTGTACCCGTTCACACCTGTTGTTGGTGACGGGACAACGGAGGCGTTCAGTGCACGCCGCGCTTCACTTTCTCCACCCCGGGGGCCAGAGTGCTCTTCACTGAGACCCTCACGCAGGTAGGTCCTCAATCCTGTGTGCTATTATAGGTAAAACGTGGTACTGGGTGTTCGTCTGCCATCACTGAATGTCATTGGAACTCTAAGATGAGTTAGGAAGCTCTCTCTCTCTCTCTCTCTCTCTCTCTCGTGTAAGTTCGACATTTCTCCCACAGCCATCTCCCTCCACACTAACCACAGCCATCTCCACACTAACCACAGCCTCCTCCCTCCACACCCAACCACAGCCCCCTTCATCCACACTAACCACAGTCTCCCTCCACACAACCACAGCCTCCTCTCCACACCAACCACAGTCCCCTTCATCCACACTAACCACAGTCCCCTCCTCCACACTAACCACAGCCTCCTCCCTCCACACTAACCACAGCCATCTCCTCCACACTAACCACAGCCTCCCTCCACACCAACCACAGCCCCCTTCATCCACACTAACCACAGTCCCTCCCCTCCACACCAACCACAGCCTCCTCCTCCACACTAACCACAGCCCCTTCATCCACACTAACCACAGTCCCCTCCTTCCACACTAACCACAGTCCCCCTCCCTCCACACCAACCACAGTCCCTCCCCTCCACACTAACCACAGCCTTCATCCACACTCCAACCACAGTCCCCTCCTTCCACACTAACCACAGTCCCTCCTCCACACCAACCACAGTCCCTCCTCCACACTAACCACAGCCCCCTTCATCCACACTTAACCACAGTCCCTCCTTCCACACTAACCACAGTCCTCCTCCACACTAACCACAGTCCTCCCTCCACACTAACCACAGCTCCCTCCTCCACACCAACCACAGCCATCTCCTCCACATAACCACAGTCCCTCCTCCACACCAACCACAGTCCCCCTCCCCCTCCAACCACAGTCCCCCCTCCACACTAAACACAGTTCCTCCTCCACACTCAACACAGTCCCCCTCCCTCCAACCACAGACCCCTTCATCCACACCAACCACAGTCCCTCCCTCCCCACACTAACCCAGCCCCCTCCCTCACTAACCACAGTTCCTTCCATCCACACTAACCACAGCCATCTCCTCCACACTAACCACAGTTCCCTCCTCCCACACTAACCACAGCCATCTCCTCCACACTAACCACAGTCCCTCCCTCCACACTAACCACAGCTCCCTCCACACTAACCACACCCCCCCCCCCACCCACAGCCCCTTCATCCACTCCAACCCACAGTCCCTCCCCCTCTCCACACTAACAACAGTCCCCTCTCCACACTATCCACAGCCCCCTCCTCCACACTAACCACAGCCCCTTCATCCACACTCCAACCACAGTCCCCTCCTCCACACTAACCACAGCCCCCCTCCTCCACACCATCCACAGCCCCCTCCCCACACCAACCACAGTCCCTCCCCTCCACACTCAACCACAGTCCCTCCCTCCACACCAACCCCCACAGCCCCTAGCCCACACTAACCAGTTCCCTCCATCCACACCAACCACAGTCCCTCCCCTCCACACCAACCACAGTCCCCCTCCTCCACACCAACCACAGCCCCTACCACACACCAACCATGCCCTCTCCATCCACACTAACCACAGTCCCCTTCCTCCACACTAACCACAGCCCCCTTCATCCACACTAACCACAGTCCCCCTCTCCACACTAACAACAGTCCCTCCCATCCACACTATCCCACAGCCCCCTCCTCCACACTAACCCAGTCCCCTTCATCCACACCCCTAACCACAGTCCCTCCCTCCACAAACCACAGCCCCTCCTCCACATTATCCACAGCCTCCTCCCACACCTAACCACAGTCCCTCCTCCACACTAACCACAGGTCCCTCCTCCACTAACAACAGTCCCTCCCCTCCACTAACCACAGCCCCTAGCTCCCACTAACCACAGTTCCCTCCCATCCACACTAACCACAGTCCCCTCCCTCCACACTAACCACAGCCCCCTTCATCCACACTAACCACAGTCCCCTCCCTCCACACACTAACCACACAGCCCCTAGCTCCCACACTAACCACAGTTCCCTCATCCACACTAACCACAGCCCCCCCTCACACACTAACCACAGTTCCTCCCTCCCTGTAACCACAGTCCCCTCCTCCACACTAACCACAGCCTCTTCATCCACACCTAACCACAGTCCCTCCCTCCCACACTAACCACAGTCCCATCCCTCCCTAACCAAAGTCCCCTCCCTCCACTAACCACAGTCCCCTCCCTCCCACACTAACCACAGCCCCCTAACTCCCACACTAACCACAGTCCCCTCCATCCCACACTAACCACAGTCCCCTCCCTTCACTCTCCACAGTCCCCTCCCTCCCACACTAACCACAGTCCCCCTCCCTCCCCACTAACCACAGCCCCTTCCTCCCACTAACCACAGCCCTCCTCCACACTAACCCACAGCCCCCTCCCTCACACTAACCACAGCCATCTCCTCCACTAACCACAGCCCCCTCCTCCCCCAACCTGGCCCCTCCCCTCCACTCTTAACCACAGCCCCTCCCCTCCCACACACCTTCCACAGCCCCCTCCCTCCCCACACTAACCACAGTTCCTCCCTCACACACCAACCACAGCCCCCTCCCTCCACACTAACCACAGCCCCCTCCCTCCCACACTAACCACAGTCCTCCTCCACACCTAACCACAGTTCCCTCCCCTCCCACCTTCCACAGTCCTCCTGCACACTAACCACAGTCTCTCCCTCCCACACTAACACAGTCCCTCCCTCCACTAACCACAGTCCCCTCCCTCCCACACTAACACAGTCCCCTCCCTCACCACCACAGTCCCCTCCCTCCCACTAAACACAGCCCCTCCTCCCACACTAACCCACAGTTCCCTCTACACACTAACCACAGTCCCCTCCCCCACACTACCCACAGTCCCCTCCCTCCCACACTAACCACAGCCCCTCTCTCCACACACCTAACCACAGTCCCTCCCTCCACACTAACCACAGTCCCCTCCCTGCACACTACCCCACAGTCCCTTCACACACTAAACACAGTTCCCTCCTCCCACATAACCACAGTCCCTCCCTCCCACACTAACCACAGCCCTTCATCCCCACACTAACCACAGTCCCCTCCTCCACCTAACCACAGCCCCTAGCTCCACACTCAACCACAGTTCTTCCATCCACACTAACCACAGCCATCTCCCTCCCACACTATACAGTTCCTCCCTCCCACACTAACACAGCCATCTCCCTCCCACACCTTACAGTCTCCTCCTCCCACACTAACCACAGTTTCCTCCCTCACCTTAGCCCCTTCATCCCCTAACCACAGTCCCCTCCCTCACACTGCTGCTGTCCCTCCCTCCACACCTCCAGCCCCCCCTCCCTCCCCTGCCCTGCCCCTTCATCACAACACAGTCCCCTCCCTCCCACACCTAACCACAGCCCCTCCTCCCTATCCCACAGCCCCTCCCTCCACACACTAACCACAGTCCCCCTCCACACTAACCACAGTCCTCCTCCTCCACACTAACAACAGTCCCCTCCCTCCACACTAACACAGCCCCTAGCTCACACTAACCACAGTTCCTCATCCACTAACCACAGTCCCCTCCTCCACACTCAACCACAGTCCCCTCACTTCACACTAACCACAGTCCTCCTCACACCTAACCACAGTCCCTCCCCTCCCTCTTAGCCCCTTCCTCCACACACTAACCACAGCCCCCTCCTCCCACACACTAACCACAGTCCCCCTCCCTCCCACACACCTAACCCACAGCCATCTCCCCTCCACACTAACACAGCCCCCTCCCTCACACTAGCCACAGCCCCTCCCTCCCTACTAACCACATCCCTCTCCCTCCCCACACTAACCACAGCCCCTCCCTCCCCCCCAACCACAGTTCCCTCCCTCCACTAACCACAGCCCCTCCTCCCCACTAACCTGGCCCCCTCCCCTCATTACAGTCTCCCTCCACACCACAGTTTCCCTCCCTCCCCACACTAACAGTCCCCTCCTCACACACCCCACAGTCTCTCCCTCCACACTAAACACAGTCCCCTCCCTCCACACTATACAGTCCTCCTCCCACCTAACCACAGTCCCCTTCCTGCACTACACAGTCCCCTCCCTCCACACTAACCACAGCCCCTCCTCCCACTAACCACAGTTTCCTCCTCCACACACTAACCTGTCCCCTTCCTCCACACTAACCACATCCTCCTCCACACTAACACAGTCCCTTCCTCCACTAACCACAGTCCCCTCCCCACACTAACCACAGTCCCCTCCTCCCCACACTAACCACAGCCCCTCCCTCCACACTAACCACAGTTCCTCCTCCACACTAACCCACAGCCCCTCCCTCCACTAACCACAGTCCCCTCCTCCACACTAACCACAGCCCCTCCTCCCACACACCAACCACAGTTTCCTCCTCCAAACTAACCACAGCCCCCCTCCCTACCACCCAACCACAGCCACTCCCTCCACTAACCACAGCCCCGTCCTCCACCTAACCACAGTCCTCCCTCCACACTAACCACAGCCCCCTCCCACACACCTAACCACAGTCCCCCTCCTCCACACTAACCACAACCCCTCCCTCCCACCTAACCACAGTCCCCTCCCCTCCCACCCACCACGTCCCTCCTCCCACACCTAACCACAGTTCCCATCCCTCCCTATCTGGTAGCATTGGGGAAGGTAAATGAGTAACTGTTGTCAAGTCACTTGTCAGGTTTTCTACATACATTAGTTACATAGAAGACATCACGCCGAGAACCTTGAGGACAAGTGGTTCCTTTCTCTCAGCCCGTGACCTGTCTGCCGGCCACACACATCTGTCATGGTGGCGATGCAGTCCCTATGTCTACACTAGCACCTGACAGTTAAACTCCTCAGTCCCCAATCACGTACTGCAATAACAAGTTAAACAAAAGTTGAGTAGCGTTATTCATTTCTTGAACCTAAACATCATGCCTAAATGAGAATGTTGACACTCAATCTTCATCCACGCTCTCTCTCTCTCTCTCTCTCTCCTTCATTGAGTATTTTCAGGCTGGACTGTATTAGCAGTACATGCTTCCTCAGAGCATCTACTTTTCACCTTCTCTGCGTGTCTGTTACACACTTCAGGTAGGTGGTGGGGGTCTATCCTGGTTTCATACTCAATGATGTATGCTATTACTCTCTCGTGGTAGAAGATAATGTGCAGTCACTCAAAAAACTATATTTACTTTGGGGTGATATGTCGACACGTTTGTCAATCCTTCATCCATTGTCATATTATCTCCCTTTGGTTTTAAAATTGTTTTTGTGACTTTGAATACACCTGATTGGTTTTGCTTAAGTACACAAGATATGTGTGTATTGCAGTTTTAAACCTGAACTAAATTAACGAATACTTTCCTTAACGGGAAAAATTAAGGTGAGAATGTTTTGCAAATGGTTATTCCTTTATTTTTGTAACCTAACTGGTACTATATAAAAGTATGATCATAAGACATTCTCGAATAGTAATTTGCTCCTTTTAATTTTTTTTTATATACTTTGCTTAAACAATTGACTTGTTCATACATCTTCTGTTGGAGAATACCCATTTTAGAGCCTTTGAGTCTGGACCTCACGTACAGTACATAATGCCTCCAACATCTTGGTCTGCTTGTGGCACCTTATGCTGTGATCGCTCCAAAATCTGCTGCTGTATTTTATTTTGCAATTTTGGTTTTATTTCTGATATTTTTGTTCATTGTCATTAGATAATACATTTGTCCTTCTGCAGTCTAAGCCCTAGAGACACATGTATTTTGGTGACCTCATTACTAAAACTCAAAAGGTCAGAACGATACTGTAACAATTAGTAGAAATGTGGATGGTGGTGACTTTAGGTTATGTATTTCAACATACTCGCGCCCTTACGCTTTATGTACTTCCCTTTGGTTCTTTTCTTGTCGTTTTTTACAGAGACTTTGTGTTGGCACTACAGTATGTCAATTCATGTTTTGTCATTAAGATTATAGCTCTCCTCCAAAGTTAGGCCTTGGCAAAACCTTAGCACACACAAACGACTCTCCAAGTAAAAAAAATCCCCCCGTTTCACCCAAGTCAGTCTACGTCACAACAGCGGAGCAGAACTGGTGACAGCCTTCAGTGACATCGGCAGCTACCAGATAGGAAGTCCAGAAGTGCAGTACTGCGCCTCCAACTCCAGAACCACGTCCTCCTCCCAACTCCAGGAAGAGTCGGCTTTCTACGATGTCCTCACCTCCTCCAGAAACCCTATACCACCTTCTCTAGCTTCGAGAATAACAATTTGTCATC
Source organism: Homarus americanus (assembly GCF_018991925.1). NCBI lineage: Eukaryota > Metazoa > Arthropoda > Malacostraca > Decapoda > Nephropidae > Homarus > Homarus americanus. The sequence continues at coordinate 41,881 of NW_024718875.1, forward strand.
TTTACCTCAAGTCCTTTACATTGCTTGTCATCTTAACTCTGAGCTTCAAGACCTTCCGGCACACCTCTGCTTAACTCCAAAGCTTCAAGACTCATATAATTTTTGTTGCAAGCCATGAGGCTATTGCAGGTGTGTTGGTAGATGTATGCTTTGTCCGAGAGTGTGTTGGTAGATCCTGTACCATCATGTGCACATCGTTGGCTTTTTTGGAGTGTGTGCTCATCCTTGATCGTAAAATTTTAGTATTGCACCTTCTTATTTTATAAGTACCCAGTGTGCACATCTTTGAAGTATGTACACACCCTTAGAGTGGTTGCAGGTATGCATTTGTAGTATAGCTGTATTAATTTAGGCAACATGTCTCCCTGAGAAAAATCTCGTATTTTCAATTTGGGTTATGTGCATCATATGCATGGTTTCCAGTAAATGTAGCTATAAGTGTCTAAACACTAGTTTGAGTCAGTTTATGACGTCAGTTTTGTATTTGTCTACTTTTATGCTTTGTCCAATATATTTGGCATGTTGGCCCGATTGATGCAATATCGCAAGCAACATTTGCAATCTGAACAAATATATGAGTCATTTAAAATCAATTAAGTATTGTTTCACTGTGTTGTTTACGTATATTTAGCCTTTTTCACAGTGTTTTAGTGTATTCGTTCTACCTGATTATTAATCACACAGATGAGTTTTCATCTGCATCAGTATGTCGTCGCTTTGATATCCAATTTTGCATACAGCACTCAGAGGCTGCATCACGTGGTGAAATGGCAGAAATGTGAGAATTTACTGTACTACTACAAGGGGTGTTTTTAGTTCCTGATGATATATCTCCTGGCCTGGACATTAACTGCAGTACGTTGACTTATTTATGTGAATGTACACATTAGCTGCTTCAATGCTTGTTTTGTAAAGGTTTGAAAGTTGGAATAAAAAGTAAGTTTTTCAACCGTCTGCCTGAGTACTTAAACAACAGCAACGATTTGATAAAAAAAAAATAAAAACAATACGCTTCTGTAATGCTTCCAGTTGTGATAGTTTGTAAGAAAATAATGATGTCATCAAGACTAAACACTATAATAGTATCAAGTGTCATCAAGATAGCTTGGATGTCTGCCGAGACAAAGATGACGTCATCCTAAACCAACAGCAGAAATGGGTGATAAAACTGATAACAAAAGGAGTGGAAAGATATATCCAGCAGACATCTGGTCATTACTGTGTGGCAGGTTAAACTGATTATTTTGACAATGGTAGAAAGATGAATCCCTGAAAAATTACTTCTCACAGTTTTGAGGAAACATTGCGCCACTGTGGAAAGATGCGTAGTCAGCAGCTTACATAAGAGAATACACTGGCGGGTCTGTGTCTAGCTAGATCGATTTAGGCTATGAGCCTTAAAAGCAGCCCCTAACTTCACAAGTGTGTATGCAAACTGGTGACACCATCGCATTTCACACAACTTTTACGCAATGTCAGTTATATCCTGCAGGCTCACCCAAAACAGTTCATGAAAATTATTTTTTTTTTTTTTTTTTTTATGCGAGGAATAGTATTTCCCGGGCTTTGGTCATCTCGACCCAAAACAGAGACTGGGGGGCTATAAAATAAATAAAGATATTAAAAATAGAAAAGAAAAATATATTAATCTACATCACGAAGATGCGGAAAACCAGCTTTTTGGTAGAGACCCGTTGTATGAGTGTGGAAACCTGCTGAAAAAAAGGCAGAGCATTCACAGGATTGCACTATCACGGGTTATTCTGAGTGTGACCAACATCCACAGAAAGCAGTAGGCACCGCGGGCTTTAAGACATTGTGTTACGAGCCACGGCCTTGCCAGCAGTACACAGGTTGCCGTCCACCGAACATTGCCCGTTAAAGTACCTGTAAGAGAGTGAAGCAATATTTCGTGAAGAGAAGAAAGATTATCAACTAAGGAGGAGGTTCGTAAAGACAGAAATATATTTGATTCACCCTATCTAACAGTTGGACTGAGATAGCCACCCCAGATAGCGACAGCGTGCTCCAAGTTGGTTGAATGAATCATATATACTTGAAACAACTGCTCAGAATTAAGTAGCTACGGTATCTATACAGATTCAGCTTTCGGGAGGCAGCACTTAATGTTGAGATGTGTGTGGCTTCCCTTGACATATTAGAAAGAAATGGTGACACGCCAGGCATCTGTTTTGGTGGCAGAATAGTTTGCGTCCTAAATGTGATTGATGAGAATCTCTTGTTGGAAAGTGTAATTGGTAAATACAAGTTTTATTACTATTGAATTTGTAAGTTTCTGCACTCCCCATTCAGAATGTGCACAGATCACATTGATAGATGTAATGATGTCGGCTCTAGAAACAGATCGAGTTTGAGGTGGGGGAAATGTTGAAGAAGAGTGAGAATCATGTCTGCCATCAGAATGGATGGAATTAGTCGTGGTGTGAAATCGTCATTGATGAAAGAAGGAGAGAGCAGATGAAAAGAACCAAGAACCCTGTGGGTTTACCACTTTGATGAGCGGCGAGAGATCGATCCTGCTTAACGGCCATGGATCGGTTTCTCCAAGGAAGCTAAAAATTAGATCAAAGTGGAAGGCGATAAGAGGAAGTTTAAGCAAAATTTGTACATGCCTGTCATATGGTTTGGAGATGTCGAGGGGCCACTTGAGTTTCCATAATCCCTAAGAGATGACAAAGATGGGTGCAGTAGGAGGCGGGTACCGAGATCTCGCCTGGCGAAAGCCATACTGATGATCCCGACAAAGAATGGCGTTCAAGGTGACGGAAAATGAAGGTTTAATATGGTTTCAGCAATACGTAACTAC
>NW_024718877.1:0-20609 GCF_018991925.1 Homarus americanus
CTAGAAGTTGCTGCATTGTTAGTCCACCTACCAGTCCAGTCGATGGTCCAGCCGATGGTCAGCCCAGCCCAGCCCAGCCCAGCCCAGCCTACGCCTCATCCTCTTCTCTCACTCTCGACTCACTCAAAGTAGATTTATGAATACAACTTTAAGAGGAACCAAATTAGCTGCTTTCAGTCGTGTGGCGGTGTTGAGTGGGGTCCAACTAGAGGTGTCGCTGAATATTAAACTTTTACTCTTCCTTAGACAACTTGTCCTGTTGCTCGCGTTACTGACTTTAGTTCACGACCGAAAGTAGATTTAGAAGCCACTTCCCGTTCTTATAATCGGTTGATTATATGATGGTTGATGTATTGTACACCGACCACCTGAGATATCCGCCGTAATGGTCCTCCTTCACCTGGATTATCTGTGTTTACCTGACGGCTTACCTGTCCCTTGGACTCTCTCACCTGTCATTATATGTCTCATGTCTCCCCATCTTCATCTTACTTCGTCCTCACCTCAATCATCATGTCATCTGTTATCTCGTTCACCATGTTAACTGTCACCTCACATCGTTTCTCGCTTGTCAGTGTCACTGTCAGCTTCGTTGTTCCATTCCCCATAACCTTTATTAGCATATAAGGAATACTTGTGATTATCTCGTTATGACCTCATTTGCGACACGCGGTAATATGTCGGTTGTTCTATGAAAGTGAAATTAACTGGCTTATGTAACAGTCTATATTTTGAGGAAATGTATAAAAGAGATTTAAAATGGACACAGCTGTAGATTTTTGTTCGAATTTATACAACGCTGATGAACACTGTGGGTTGAAATGTTAATATTCGAGTAATTAGGTGTTAATTAATGACCCTGAATAATTTACTTTGAAATATTTAAAAGGATTCCAAAACGCCAATTTCAGTTTTAAACCGTTTGTATGCATTTTTCGAAGACTATAGACTAACTTTTACTATTTAGTTAGGTTATGTTAGGCTACGTAGTTGAGGCATTAGTTAGGTTAAGTCTATAGCCCAGGCTTGACATGGATAGCAATACTGAATAAAGGATTATAATAGTCACGAGTGGAGGAGTAGTTTAAGAGGATAATGAGTTGGCAAGAACTGGATATGGATAGTTTCAAACAACGTCGGATAACTTCGCCGGATAGTTTCAACGCCGGATAGTTTCAAACAACGCTGATAGTTCAAACAACGCCGGATGCTTCAAACATAGGTTGGATGGATATATTAACGATAGGAGTTGGGTAAGTACTGACCGCCCAGTGTGGACCAATAGGCGGTACAGTTTCTCCATTTTGTGTCTGGTATTGTGAACAGGGACGTTATTAGTGTTTTAATATACGAAAAATACTAAAACATTATTGGCAATATGTAAATAAAAAGGATCAAATCATGAGTGTCTGTCCAGCTGTGGTTGGGGCAAAGGATTCAAACACTATAAAATTCACTTGGGTTGTGTGTGGGTGATACCACACCTCTCTCAACTAAGGTGTGGATATTTTTTACCGAGGGTTGCCTTAAAGGGTCGCACCTGGGGTAACACTTGGGGCGAGCTCTGGTCCCTAGCGGGTGGGGGGTGGGGTGGGTGTGGGGGTGTGTGGGGTTTGGGTTGGTTTGGAATGGTATGTAATAGGTAGATAAGAGAGAGAGAGAGAGAGAGAGAGAGAGAGAGAGAGAGAGAGAGAGAGAGAGAGAGAGAGAGAGAGAGAGAGAGAGAGACAGTGTCATGCTATTTTATGAAAGTCTAATTGACTCTTAAAATATTTACAATTCCCTTAACTGATAAAGTAATTGTTTTAGCTATTTATTTGTTTTTGCATTGCATTAGTTATTTCCTGCCAGTAAATAGAAAAAGGCCAAGGAATTACAGAGTAAAAAAATAGCCCAAAATCATAAATTACAAAGGTCCCTTGAAGCATGAGAAAATAATTTTATAATAAATGAAAAAAGACAAAAAAAAAAAAGAGAAACAGAAAAATAGCCCCAAAAAGTCATAGAACCATAAATAACAAAACAACATCTAGCATCATAACGAAAAAAAAAGTCCCTCTGAAATAAATGAACTGAAAACAGCCCACAAATCGTAAATGAACGTAAATAGCCCCTCTGGACTGATGGAGAAACACTTATCAAAAGGCTTGGCAATACAGAGTGATTTAGTGTTGCCTGGTTGTGTCGTCGACGTTGTGTTTGGTAGGGGTTGTGCAGTGACTCCTCCTCCTCCTGGGTCTGGGGTATGCCACTGGGTTAAAGGCTCACATGACCTGATAAAACGTATTAGGTGTGTCATCTTACTAGGGGTGGGGTGATGGGGTGAGAGGGGAGGGGGAGAAGGGGAGGTGAGGTTGGGGAGGAGAGGCAGGGGAGGAAAGAAGGGGAGGGGGAGGCAAGGAAGAGAGGTGGGGGGGGAGAGGGAGGAGGAGAAAGGGGATGGGAAGACGCCAGAGGGAGGGGGGAGAAAGGAAAGGTGAAGTGGAGAGGGCGGGAAGGAAAGGGAGGGGAGGAAGAAATGGTGGGGAGGGTGAGGGAGGGTGGAAGGACGGAGGAAGGAGATAAAAGGGGAAAGTGGAGAGAGGCTTTAAGAGAGATGAACAGGAGATGAGAGGGTATGTGGAAGGGAATTGGGAAGAGGGGTTGAGGGAGAAGGAAAGGAGGAAAGAGAAGGTGGAAGAGAAGAAGGATGAGAAAGTGGAGGAGAAGAAGGATATAGAAGGAGGAAGGAGGCAGGAGCACTCTAGGACCCGTGTAGGCTAAGTGAGGAGCTGTCGCCATAACACAATTTAGTGGGGGGGTGGGGGTGTTTAGGGCGGCTATTATGAGTCCCGCTTAATGGACTCTGCCACACCGGCCCCATTGTTTGACGCTATATAAACAGGAAGGTCGTCCTGAATGGGGTGTTTTGTATGCTTGCTGCTTGCAGCTGCTCTCCCTCTTCTCCTCCTCCCCTACTCTTTATTCTGCTCTTCTCACTTCTTTCTCTTCTCCTTCCCCCGCGGCAAGGAGAGAAGGAAGAGGTGGAACGGGTGGAAGGGGTGGATTGGAGAAGATGGAAAGGGAAAACAAGAGGAATAAGGTAGATTGGACGAGATGGAAAGAACAAGGGAACATAGAACGACATGAAAAAAAACAAGGGGAACAGAAGAAAGAAAAATGGGAGAGGCAGAAGGAATAGGATAACTTAGAGAGTAGGTAAAAAGAAAGAGAAAAGGAAGGAAAGAGGAAGCAGGTAAAGAAAACGTGAAATAAGACACTAACCCAAATCTTAGCCAAATGTCACTGTGAAGGAGGAGGGTGTGGGGGCAGCCAAAGAGAGGTGTGTGTGTGTGTGTGTTGTGTGTGTGTGTGTGTGTGTGTGTCAGACATTTAACATACATGACCATAACTTATCCTGTAGTGTTGTAAGATAAGGACAAGACGGAATATTTTTTACATATCTAACACCTTAGACACACTGTTTAATATCTGTCCAGCCAGCCTCTGTCTGTGTTGGGGGGAGAGAGAGAGAGAGAGGGGGGGGGGAGAGAGAGAGAGAGAGAGAGAGAGAGAGAGAGAGAGAGAGAGAGAGAGAGAGAGAGAGAGAGAGAGAGAGGACAAATGGAATATAAAATAAAATATAAAATAAGGTAAAAGAAATTGGGGAGAACAAAATAAGGAAAATAACAGAAAATAGAAAGTTGAACACAGAAATAACGTAGAATTACAAAAGGCAAAAAATTATATAAAACAAGTTAAAAAATATATATAATAATAGTGGAACCCCGAGAAACAATAGACATAAATACCAAAGAAGAAACAGCAAAATATGAAAATTTAAAACAAGGAAAATAGAAAATTTTAAATAAAAATAACGTTAAATACAAAAAATAAGAGAAAATTATAAAAAAAATAAAGACAAAAGCAGAAAACAGATGAAGTCAACACATGCATCTCCTTTCATAGCGGGGTTTCTGCACACGCACACACACACACGCACACACAAGCACATGCACACGCACACAGACAAACACAGGCACACGCAGACGCATTCCCACTCAGACAGACAGACAGGACAGCCCTGCACAGCCCCTCGTCCATTATTGACAAAAACGTAATCATAAAAGGTAATCATATCTCAGACGATAACCTTTGTAATTATTGTTTCTTATCTTCTCCCAATATGGGCCTAAATGGACCCTCTCCCCTGTACTGTACGACCTTTCTCCTCCCTCCTTCTAAGTACGACTCCCCACCTTCCTTCTATTATAAGACCCTCCCTCCCTCCCTTCACTGGTACGACTTCCTTCCTTCTACTGTACGACCCATTCTTCTTTCACTGTACGACCCATTCTCCTTCTACTGTAGACCCTCCTTCCACTGTACGACCCCTTCTCCTTTTTAGTGTAAGGACCCTTCATCCCTTTTATTGTACGACTGTTCTTTCTAGTGTAATGACCCTCTCCTCTACTGTACGACCCTTCTATTCCCCTTTACTGTACGACCCCTCTTTCTGTACTATACTTGCCCCTTCCTTTACTGTACGACCCTTTCTTTCCTTCCTTACTCTACGACCTCCTTCCACTGTATGACCAACTCTTCATCTCAGCGACATTCTCCTTTTTCTCACCCCCATCTACTAGCCATTCTTCTCCCTCACCCTCTCATCAACCGCCTATTTCTTCCCTCTTGTCCCAAGAATTCTCACCCCACCCAGCAACCTCTCTCCCCACCCAGCACCTGGCTGGCTCTCTCCCACTTCCCCACCCAGCACCTAGCAGACCCTCCTCAGCACCTGCAGACCACCCAGCATCTAGCAAACCCTCCTCAGCACCCAGCAGACCCCTCCCAACAGATCCTCCCAGCACCTAGCAGAAATCCTCAGCACCTAGCAAACCCTCCTCAGCACCTAGCATGCCCTCCCAAACCCAACATCCGGAAACCCCCTCCCCCATCACCATCTGGAACACCATCCAGCACGCCCCTTCCCTACCCCCGAGAGAGAGAAAGAACTCCCACACAGAAGGAAAATGAAATCAACCTAATGAACAAGATGACTGACCAATTGACAAGGAACCCACAAAGCTCACTGTCTAGAACCCTGAAGGAATTAGCTGCCATAAATAGTCGACTGAATTACTACCACTAATTTATAACAGGTGTGAGCTCTCTCTTCTACACACCATGGGGAGATGAATTAATGTCGCTGAGTGAGGTGAATCAGTGTAGCAGTTGTTGTAGAGATGATGGTGAGGAGGATTTGTTATGTTTAGTTCAAGGTGATTCAGATTCAATGGATTTGGTAACCTATACGAGAGAGAGAGAGAGAGAGAGGACAGACAGACAGACAGACAGACACAGACAGACAGACAGACAGACAGACAGACAGACAGACAGACAGACAGACAGACAGACAGACAGAGAGAGAGAGAGAGGAGAGAGAGAGAGAGAGGCTGGTTATGTATTCTGGGGTTCTTTCAGATTATTTGACAGGTGTTTGGGAGGAGTCAGTATGAGAGAGAGAGAGGGAGGCGGTCATTGGAGGGGGCAAGGAGGATGTTAGGGTTGCTGCTCACATTCCATTTGACTACTCCCAATACTCTGTGCTAGGGGCGCCAGGTAGACCACAGCCTGAGAAACAGAGTATATACACCAGCTGATTAGTGACTCGTCAGGGCTTACAGGGTCTAAAGGGAAGTTGCGGGGGGGGGGGGTGGAGGGGAGGGGAGGGTGGTAGGGAGGGGAGGTGTAGGGGTGGGGTGGTAGTGGGGAGGGAAGTAGGGATGATGATGGGAATGGTAGTGGTGGTAGGGAGGGGTAGTGGTGGTAGTGGAGGGAGGGGTGGTGGGAGGGAGGGTGGTAGTGGGAGGGTGGTAGTGGAGGTAGTGGTGGTAGGAGGGCAGGAGGAAGTAGGAGGAAGGTGGAAATGGAGGGTCCGGATGGTCGGGAAGTGAAAAAGAAAAGGTTGTAAGGGGGGAACTGACAGGAATGGGAAAAGGGTGAGAGAAGGAAAGGCATTACATGACCCTACGAGTCTATAAATGCCTTCATGAACCCATACACAGGTAACGCACGCACTGCACACACAATACATGCACACACACACACACGCACGTATGCACGCACACATACACACACACACACACACACACACACACGTATCATAATTCACAATAAAACCCAGAGCTCACCTGACGAGAGAAAATTATAGTAGCCTCCGAAATTGAAACAAATGGTGAAAATTAAATGCTCCACCACCGAAAAATACTCACAAAAACAAGTAATATTTAAAAAAGACATGAAATATTCTGTGTGTGTGTGTGTGTGTGTGGTGTGTGTGTGTGGAATTAGATTACACACACACACTACTAACTATCTCCGCTACCTGACGCCCTCGCCAGGTGATAGTCAGGTAATGAGTTTTATCACCAAAATAACAACTTGTCGCACAGAAAAGTTATGCAAATGTTTATTGCTATCAGACACACCAAATGTGATCATATAGACAAGAGAAAATAATAAAATAAAATAAATGATAATAATAATAATAATAAATGACGATAATCGACTTAATGATTACAATGATGTCGATAATACCCAAAAAATAATAATGAAAATAACAAGAAATTTATAACATGTTGTGTCTAAGGAAACAAAAGAACCCTGTAGTAGATATGAATTACCTTAAAAAGAGACGAAAATAACAGATAACAAAACGTGGGTAAAATTTTACTCCCGCAATGTTTACGCATGAGAGCCATTTTTATTTCCTCTTCCGTGACTACATCAGGTGGAGGAAACCAAGAGGAACTGTCAGAATACTTTGAAAACACTGAGAGATGACGGAGTGTGGGCAAGGGGAGGGGTGTGGTGAAGGGGAGGGGGATGAGAGGAGGGGGAAGGAAGTGTTCACTTTGAACACTTACGGATGTCTGGAGGGCAGTTCAGGGTCTCAGAATAGATACGATATTTTTTGGTTTTGTTTAGACTCTCCGTATGTATCTGTATGTCCGTCCGTCCGTACTTCCGTCTTATATGTATTTTATCAGCAGCAGTTGGGGGTATAAATTATGTAGATGGTTAGGTTAGGTTAGAATGATTATTTTTAGTTTTATATATTTCAACAGCTTTTGATTTTGACTATTGCAAACTGTCGAGTCACATCAATTTAGTCAATCCTAGTTTTATTTATTTTACTTTAACTTGTGACCAAAATATACTTACCAATTAAAAAACCCAATTTAAACCATCAAAATTTCTTCCTAATCATAAAAACAAAACATAACAGAATAAATCATCCATTATTTAAGTAACATTTAAGTTTATTTCATTCTCAAGTAACACAAATAACTAAACAATTTTCCTTTAATTACGGTATAAATTTTTCAGTCGAGGGGATGATGGACGTAAGCTGTCACGTCACGTCATGTCATGTTCCGTCATGTAAGCTGGAACTACATTACATAAATCGTCTTTATTTTTCCATCACTCATCCGGATTTACTGCCTAACGTTGTGAACTGTGGAAGGTAAATTAGGTCTTAAAAGGGAAGGTTTTTATTTAGTTATTTTGGTTTACGATGATTGGTGTAAATTATTTGGTATTATTTGTTATTATTGTTGTTGTTATTGTTGTTTGTATTGTTATTATTGTTGTTAATTTTGTTATTGTTGTTAATATTGTTAGTTATTATTTTTTTTATTGTTATTGTTATTAATGTTACTGTTATTGTTGTTATTATTGCTGTTATTGTTGTTATTATTGTTATTAGTGTTGTTATGTTATTATTATTATTATTATTATTATTATTATTATTATTATTATATATTATTATTATTATTATTATTATCCATTAATTTACACTTTATAATTGATGAAATATATCCTAAACAAAATTTTTCTCATCAGCTGCTAAACATTTAGCGTGAACAGCTGATTAGGTAAAACATTGATGGTGAGGTCCGTGATCACCCGACAAGAGAATTTGTTTGTTTGTTCTCTTAATTAAATTTTGAACGAAATGTTCAAAATCTTGTGCAATTTTTAAATCATCTTCTTAGCGGGTTAAATCATCGTCGAGGGTTATAGAACCTGTGTGTAATAAACATCATCTTTGCATACTGTTAACATTCGGATATTTGAAATTGAGTTATTCATTTTGTATTCTATATTGTTAAAATAATTTCTGGTTCTTTATTATTATTTATAATGCAATAAGAAAATAACACTAATGTATGTTTTTTGTATACTGGAAATTTTTTACGTTTTTCCGCTATTATGGAATTATGGTATAAACAGCTGCACTAATTGTTGATTGTGTTTTAATCTAAGAAACATGAAGCATGAGAAGGTGAATTGTAATGCTTATTAACATTTACGATGATATTTTTATAAGTGTATATTATGCTTGTTTAGTTTTTTTTTTTTTTTTTTTTTTGTCTAAGTGTTGTCAGTAGCACACATAACGCCATAATCCTTCTAACTTTATTGATATTTATACAATGGCCTCCTGAAGTAGATGGCATTCTTAACATTTCTGATATTTCCTGACATCCTTCATAAGTTAGCATATTATAGCCGTAAAAAAATATATTCATAAGACGATCCATGAAATATAATGCATCACGACCTCGCTGAAAAATGATTAAATTTGTAGCCTCTTGATATATATTTGACCCTTAGATAAATACTAACACCGGTGAAAAAATATTTGCCCCATTACTCTCTGAAGTGTATCTGCATCACGACCCTCTGAAAATATTTAGGCTGTACCCTCCGGATAAATATTGTACGTGACCCCCCATGATAAATGTTGGTGTCCCACGGCCTCCCAGTCAGTGATCCAACTCGGACCCTGGCTGAAGGCGGCAGTAGCAGCAGCAGCAGCAGCAGCAGCAGCAGCAGCAGCAGGAGGAGACCTGACGTATAACTCTGGCAGAAGGCACAGCAGGAGCGGAGGAAAGGGACTATGTGACTCAAGCGGAAGGTACAGGCCAATAACAGCAGAAAGCACAGCAGCAGAGAACCTATATGACTCAAGCAGAGGCACAGCCGCAGAGAACCTAGCGATCCTAGCAGAAGGCACAGCAGCAGAGAACCTCTCACATGAACCAGCAGTAGCAGAAGAGGACCCATGTGACCCCAACAGCAGCAGGAGACGTGGCTGCCCATTCACCAAGAGTGTCACTGACTAATATGGTTGGGTTTAGAGGCCGCAGACCGTCGGCTTTATTGCCTCTCAGGAACACGTGAGGCATAAGGACACCCCTGCTAGCTTGTCTCTCGTGTTCGAGGAGTCCTCGAGCGGTCGTCCTCGATGTGGGTTTGAGGACTCGCGGATTTTCTCCTCTTGTGGGTTTAGGTTCTCGTGGGTTTAGGGATTCGCGGGTTTTATCCTCGTGTGGGCTTTATAATCGTACAGGTATAAAGTACAGGTACAGTAACCTTTTTTTCATTTGGTGACAGTACCACACAGGTGACGTTACCCCACTTCCCCAACCTCCACCCACTTCAATTACGGTTTAACACGAGCTTGTGTAGATTACGAGAAGCAGGTATACGCGCCGGACATACGCAGTGAACACCTGGGACAAATGGAGGCGTAGTTTGTTCTTCTGTCAACCTGTCGGATAATTACATTAGAGGTAAGGAATACAGGTAAGAACTGAGGGAAGCAGGAACAGGACAAATGATTGGTGGTTGATCGAGGGGGAGGAGGAAGTGGTGGTGGTGGTGTTGGTGGTGATGGTGGTGGTGGTGGTGGGGTGGTGGTATTATGGTGGTGATGGTGGTGGTGGTATTTGTAGGTGGGTGGTGGTGGTATTTATAGGTGTGGTGTTAGTATTTATGGTGGTGGTGGTGGTGGTGGTGATGGTGGTGGTATTTATAGGTGTGGTGTTGGTATTTGGTGGTGGTGGTGGTAGTGGTGATGAGTAGTGGTAGTGATGGTGATAGTGGTTTTGGTGGTGGTGGTATTTATAGGTGGTGGTGGTGGTAGTGATAGTGATGGTGGTAATGGTGGTGGTGTTGTATTGTAGTGGATAGGTGTGGTGTTGGTATTGATGGTGGTGTTGGTAGTAGTGATGGTAGTAGTGGTGGTGGTGGTGTTGGTTGTGGGTTGAGTGAAGAGGTGGATAATGTTGAGTGTAGTGGTGACAGGTGGATTTAGCAGCCGTAATAACAACAGTAACAAGACAGCAACAAGACAGCAAATACAAAAAGATAGCAAAGAGAAATAAGACAGAAATAGCAACAAGACAGCAACAAACAAGACAAATAGAACAAGACAACAACAGCAACAAGACAATAAATAAAGCAGCAAGAGTAATAAGACAGCACAGTAAAAAGACAACAACAGCAACAAGACAACAAATAGCAATGACAGCAACAAGACAAATAAATAAAGCAGTAATAGTAATAAGACAGCAACAGAAATAAGACAACAACAGCAACAAGATAGCAAAAAATGACAGCAATAGCAATAAGATAACAATAGCAAATAAGACAGCAATAGTAAATAAGACAGCAACAGCAAAAGACAACAACAGCAACAAGACAAAAACAGTAAAAGACAACAAATAAAGCAGCAACAGTAATAAAGACAGCAAATAGCAACAAGACAACAACAGCAACAGACAACAACAGCAATAAGACAGCAACAAGACAACAACAAAGCAGCAAATAGTACAAGACAGCAAAGAGACAAGACAACATGAAATAAGACAGCAATAGCAACAAGACAGCAACAGCAATAAGATAACAACAGCAACAAGACAGCAACAGCAACAAGACAGCACAGCAACAAGACAACAAAAGCAAATAAGACAAAAACAGCAACAAGATAACAACAAAGCAGCAAATATAATAAAGACAGCAACAGCAAACAAGACAAAAACAGCAACAAGACAACAACAGCAACAAGACAGCAACAGCAACAAGACAGCAACAGCAACAAGACAGCAACAGCAACAAGACAGCAACAGCAACAAGACAGCAACAGGCAAGACAAAACAGCCAGCAACAAGACAAACACAAAGCAGCAACAGTAACAAGACAGCAACAGCAAATAAGACAACAACAGCAACAAGACAACAACAGCAAATAAAGACAGCAACAAGACAACAAATAAAGCAGCAACAGTAACAAGACAGCAACAGCAACAAGACAACAACAGCAACAAGACAGCAAGAGCGACAAGACAGAAATAGTATCAAGACAGCAAGAGAAACAAGACAGCTAAACAAGACAGCAACAGACAAGACAGCAACAGTAAATAAGACAGCAACAGTATCAAGACAGCAACAGATCAAGACAGCAACAGCAAAAGACAGCAACAGTATCAAGACAGCAAAAACAACAAGACAGCAACAGTATCAAGACAGCAAAAAAACAAGACAGCAACAGTATCAAGACAGAAACAGTATCAAGACACAACAGTATCAAGACAGCAAAATGCAACAAGACAGCAACAGTATCAAGACAGCAACAGCAACAAGACAGCAACAGTATCAAGACAGCAACAGCAACAAGACAGCACAGTATCAAGACAGAAACAGTATCAAGACAGCAACAGCAACAAGACAGCAACAGTATCAAGACAGCAACAGCAACAAAGACAGCAACAGTATCAAGACAGAAACAGTATCAAGACAGCAACAGCAACAAAGACAGCAACAGTATCAAGACAGCAACAAAGCAACAAGACAGCAACAGTATCAAGACAGCAACAGCAACAAGACAGCAACAGTATCAAGACAGCAACAGCAACAAGACAGCAACAGTATCAAGACAGCAACAGCAACAAGACAGCAACAGTATCAAGACAGCAACAAAACAGGCAACAGTATCAAGACAGTAACAGCAACAAGATAGCCAGAATAAGACAGCAAGAGAAACAAGACAGCAACAAGACAGCAACAGTACAAGACAAGAAACAGTATCAAGACAGCAACAGCAACAAACAGCAACAGTATCAAGACAGCAACAGTATCAAAACAGCAACAGTATCAAGACAGAAACAGTATCAAGACAGCAACAGCAACAAGACAGCAACAGTATCAAGACAGCAACAGTATCAAACAGCAACAGTATCAAGACAGCAACAAGACAGCAACAGTGTCAAGACAGCAACAATATCAAGACAGCAACAAGACAGCAGCAACAGTATCAAGACAGCAACAGTATCAGACAGCAAAAGTATCAAGACAACAACAGAAACAAAACAGTAACAAGACAACAAATAACAAAGACAGCAACAGCAACAAGAGCAACAGCAACAAGACAGCAACAAGAGAGCAGCAACAAAACAGCAACAGATTTAAGCATGGCGTTTCCTTACTACTGTTGTAATCATTAATCTTCCAATTATAATGATTATAATATTTTTTTTTCTTATGCTCTTTCTTCTTCTTCTTGATATTATTATTATTATCATTAATACCATTATTAAAGATTTTCCTCTTAATAATATATGAACTGCTTTCTTTCTTTCAATTAAAATTTTATATATTTTTTATTACTCTACCTTTTCTTATTCTTATTATTGTTGTTATATTATCATGAATTTCTAAAATTTATTAATAAACTTATTGTCTCTCTCTCCTCTCATCGTATTTATCATTAGTGTTCATTATCATCATTATTAATACATTTGTTTATTTTTTTCTTCCTTTTTTTTTTTTCTTCTTATCATTATCGTATTAATTCTATTACATTGTTTATGTTATCATTGGACTTTCAGCTCTGGTCTCCTAGTGTTCTTCAGCCTCTGGTCTCCAGTGTTCTTCAACTGCCTCCTGGGTACTGGTTTTCCCAACACAATTTTATAAAGAGGTTTGAGACTTTTTTTTTCCTTGCAGGTATAAATTAAATTAAGTTTATCACCTGGTCGAATGTTGATTGAGTCTCTAGGCAACACAGAACGTAGGTATTTTGAGGGTGTAGAAATAGCACAGCATGTAACATTAAAGTAACACAGCATATTAAGGTAACAGCGTATTAAGGTAACACACAGTAATAATGTTGAAATAAAACAATTTGAAACTTTTAAAAACCCGCCATTGGTTGTTTGAGTAAGAAACAGGAAAGTAAGCTGTTTCCTTACATTCATCCCGCCTCCCCACCAATTCCTTGGGACTGAGCAGCAATTAATTAGTAAAGGTTTTCTTTATTGTCTGAGGTCGGCGTACGGCCCCACCACAAACTGAAACTGTAATTGAAACAAAGGTGAAGTTGAAGCATAACCATATGATATCACGAAGCTTTTATTGAAGCTGGTGGGCGTAAGCTTGCTTTGTCTAAGTGCGATAAATACTTCTTATTTTTTATCTCTGGTGTTTTCATTATTTTTCCAATTTATTCATATTATTAGTTTTAATTCTATTTATTCTTAGATTTTAGTTTCTTCGCATTTAATTCATTATTCTTTCATTTAATCTTTGCTGTTTTTAATATTATTTAAGATTTTCTACCTGAAACTTGTCTGATGTTAAGTGATCGTATTAAGTTAAGGTCGAGTCTCGGCGTAACATTGATGCTTCCTTAAAATAGTAATTTTGTGTTTTGGTTTTCTGTTCAGTCTTACACCTTGTTATGAAATACTTATCGTAGGAGCCTTTGTGAATGTGGCCCAGGGAGCATTACAGGTGAGGTGTCGTCATCAGGGTGTTGGTGGGAAAATTCAGTAAGTAATGGTAAGGTATAGTGACTCCTCTCTGCTCCTCGCCGCCTCCTCAGATCTCTTAACAATATGTAAACCCGTGTGTGAGAAGGATTACAAGTTCATCAATAACGGGTGAGCTTCTGCGCACTCAAGGCCGGAGGATAAGTCTTGAGGCGGAGGTGATCGGGAGTGTGTGCGTGTGGGCTTTGTCTCTGCTCACCTGAGGCGCGAGCGATGCCCGTTCACGATCTCATTCTGATGACCTGGAGGAGGCCGGAGATGGAGATGCTGAAGAACCATGCCTGACTAGTGCTAAAATACATGCTGTGCTGACGGCAGAGCAGAATGGAAGAGTCGTGCCACAACATAGGTATATCTGATGCATTTCATGCCTCACGCCGAGATATCGCGGGTGGATCCCAAATGAAAAGTTCCGGTCGATCTCCAGGCGAGATGGTGGGGCAAGCGACCTCCGTCGCGCGCATGTCCCCATGCTGGCGAGATGGGCGGCTTCTCCACCATTCAATACGGCGGTTGCTGGTGGATGAAACCGAGCCCTTGGGAGGTGGCCGTATCGTCAAGGACCTTCAGCGACGGGCCGGGCGTGAGATCCTCGGCAGATTGTTTATATTAGGGACGCCTCTCAAGTCTGCGATTAATTTGAACCATAATGGTATGAGTTTTTACAAGCGCCGTCAGTGAGATGTTGATTGCAGCTATTAAAAACGAGTTTCAAGCAATTTGGGGAAGTGCATGGTGGATCATTACTCACTGGTGCAACCCAGTGTGTGGATGATGCACTGTTGGCCAATCAGCGATGGCAACAACAGGTTGGCTGAACGAAGTGGCAGAGACATAAGATCCACAAGCTATCGACTACTAAAAATAAAAAAAAAATCCCCAAAACCATTAACATTATACTAAGACTAACTTAACAAGATACGTTCATTTTATCACTGACAATACCTACAGAACACACTCTTCCTTCCCCTCCCACACCCTCTCAAGAAAAACCTACCTTAATTATCTTCCTTAACTGATGATAAATAAACATATCTGTAAGTTCTCCCATTATACATTCTTCTTGTGTACTTAACTTTAATCCAATCAGTTAAGTAATTCTACACCTTCACGAGAAATAATACTGTGTATGCAAGCTTTGTGGATCAGACCCCAGTTTATCTGTACGTAGGTGTCTATTGGATGATCGGGAACGCTGTTAAATAAGTTGAAATTGGTCTGATTTATGGTCATCGCTAGTTAACTGATGTGCTAGTGTCTGAAATGCCAGAGCTAAAAATGGCAAGCAAACAACAGTGGTTTATTTAGTGTTTCTACTCGTTAAACATGAGTGGGATTTTTGTTTAGGTTCTTTCTTTTTATCCTCGAGTGGGATTGTGTTTAGTGTTTTTACCACGAGTGGGATTTTGCTTAATGTTTTTACTCTTTATACTTGAGTGGGATTTTATAAACTGTGTTCTTACGGTGTGTTGAGTTTGTTGTATTTAAGGAGTGTTGGGGAGGCGGGGTGGAGGATGGGGGCAGGTAGTGTCGGGGGAGGGAGGAGCAGGTAGTGTTGGGGAGGGAGGCAGGGGTTCAGGTGCTAGGTAGTGCTATTTTTGACGCTAAGTTTTTGTCCTTGTGGGTGTCTAGTTTTCCTTGAGATTTTCCAAGAATTTTAAGTTATATCTCGAGAGGGTGGGAGGCTGGGGAGGGAGCTACGGGAGGGAGAGAGAGGAAGGGAAGGGGGAGAGATCTGGGAGATGGAGAAGCAGGGGAGGGATACAAATATCGAATGTGGAACACCCAAACATTTGAAACCTGAACCCTCGAATTTGAACTTAAATCTCCGGAACCTAAATCCCTTAATCTAAAAATCTCTAAAACCCCGAAACACTAAATTCTGAACCACCGAATCCTTTTTAATTCTGAATTTGCTACCCGAATTATTCTGAACCCAGTAAATGAGTTGGCTTGGGGTTCATTTCTCTATCTCTTAAAGCGGACATTTGTTCACGCTGTGGTTACTGTCTCTTACAAAAAACACATCTCCACCATGAAAACATTACAGCATGAATCCACCTAACCCAGGCGCCAATGGCTACAGATTGTGGTGTCTCATTCTAAACTGTATTATATATCAGCTAAACTTATGATAGGGTTGTGGTGTGTGGGGGGAGCTGGGGATGGGTGAGCTGGAGGTGGGGGAGGGATGGGAGAGGTAGAGGAGTGAAGACAGGGCGGGGCAAGGGTGGGTGTGGGGCGAAGGCGGGGAGGGGCGGGGCGGGGTGGGGTGGGGTAATTCAAGGTCAGTATGATGGCTACTTGTGTTCATACTACCACTTCATTACAAACCATTGTGTTGGGGAGGTCGGTAGTCATAACTCGAATCGGTTCACACTATTGTGGTCGCTGAGGTGTGTAGTTGGCACAGCTTCACTATCGGTAATAAGGTGATGCAGCCGCTGTTAACGTGAGATGCTGAATACTTATGCTTATTGGAAAATGCTGCCTTGAGTGTTAACATGATGGATACAGTGGAGTTGATGTGATGACTCGTCTCTCTGGCAACAATGACACATATAACGCTGACATATAAAGACATAGACACATAAGACACTGACACATACGACACTGAACATAAGATACTGACACATAAAACACTGGCTCAAGACACTGACACTAATACTATCATAAAAACTCATCACAAAACAGAAACATAGAATCAAGTCTTCATCTATCCTAAGACATCTACAACCTTGAAGACGTCTTGACACATATCCGTTTGGTTGTTTTTGGGTTTGACTATCCGTAAACTTTGAAGACGTCTCGACACATATCCGTAAACTTTGAAGACGTCTTGACACATATCCGTAAACTTTGAAGACGTCTTGACACATATCCGTAAACTGGACGTCTCGACACATATCCGTAAACTTTGAAGACGTCTTGACACATATCCGTAAACTTTGTTGAACATATCCGTAAACTTTGAAGACGTCTTGACACATATCCGTAAACTTTGAAGACGTCTTGACACATATCCGTAAACTTTGAAGACGTCTGACATATTTTGGGTTTTTTGGGTTGATCCGTAAACTTTGAAGACGTCTTGACACATATCCGTAAACTTTGAAGACGTCTTGACACATATCCGTAAACTTTGAAGACGTCTTGACATATCCGTAAACTTTGAAGACGTCTCGACACATATCCGTAAACTTTGAAGACGTCTTGACACATATCCGTAAACTTTGAAGACGTCTTGACACATATCCGTAAACTTTGAAGACGTCTTGACACATATCCGTAAACTTGACACATATATTTCGGTTCCCGGTGAGACATATACAATTATTAGCGTCAACAAAACATTTTAATTTACCGAGGGAGATATTTTTTCACATTAAGAGGTGTACTAAACGTTACTCGGGAAGATAAGACAATTTACGGGATACCTATTCGTTCAAACTCATTCTTATCACCTATTCTTACCTGTTGACTCTATTGCGACGTGTCTTAATTAACCCACAGGTGTACTACTACCAGGTGTATCAATCAATGGCCAGGACAACAAGGCAATTCACCATGTACTCTCGCTCGTTAATTCACCCACTGCTCTTGTCCATTCACCATTCCTGCATATTTTCTTTTTCATATTTTTTCCTGTTCCTCCTCCCTGCCTTCACACACCACCTCCCCTCTATTGTTCACTTCCGTCATATAAAAACTTCTGTCCAAACATTTGATCTGTGTGGGACGGGGGGAGGAGGGAGGGAGGAGGAGGGTACAGGAGGTCATGGTGGTGTTTGAGGAGAAAAATAGGGGGGAGGGAGAGAGAGAGGAGGGAGAGAGGAAAGGGAGAGGAAGGAGGAAGGAAGGAGGGAGAGAAAGACGGAGAGAGGAGGTCGGTGTGGCTGGCGTAAAGTATCGCTCCTGCAGGATAGTCATGTCCTTGGCCTCGGGCACCCTGGGATCCTATGGCTCACCAGTCACTCTGCCTCACCAATCACTCTCCACCAGTCACTCCTCACCAGTCACTCTCCTCACCAGTCACCCCCCAGTCACTCTCCTCACCAGTCACTCTCCCTCACCAGTCACTCCCTCACCAGTCACTCCCTCACCAGTCACTCTGCCAGTCACTCTCTCATAAGTCACCCACCAGTCACTCTCCCCTCCCTCCTCCAGTCACTCTCCTCATAAGTCACTCACCTCACCAGTAACTCATCTCATTAGTCACGAGTATGTATGCATGTATTTATATATGTATGTATGTATGTATGTGCCTGCCTCGCCTGTCTGTCTGTCTGCCTCTGTCTGTCTCTCTCTGTCTGGCTGTCTGTCTATTAACTGAAATTAATGACCATTGTGGGGTAGAGGGGGGTAGGAGGGGTTGTGGTGAGCATTCCTGTGGTGAGGTGAGGAGGAGGGGAACCTGCCCTATGTTGTCCCGTGTTGTGGTGCTCTCAACCCTCCTCCCTCCCCTGTACGTTTAATGTGACCACTCCCTTTGTTACCCCCCCACCGGGTACAATTCCTCTCTCACTCTGCTCCCTTTCCTCCCCGCCCTCCATACATCACCCCATACATTTCCCCATACTATCAACTAATACATCTCCCCATCACCCCCTCTCCCATACCCGCCCCTCTCCGTATATTTCCTCCCATTCTCACCTCCCTCGTTTACCCCCCAACAATCCCCACCCTTCCCATACACCACCCATTCTCATCTCCCTTACACTATAGGCCTACTTAACACCTGTATAATATATAATGTATAACAAGATCCATAATGTGTCCAATACTAAACCTATAACGCGAACGATATATAACGTATTATGTATAGTGTATAGCAGATAATGTATAATAATTAAGAGGTTCTCGACCAAGCTGCCGAATACAGGGTTAGGTATAGGTAGTTATTAGTGTTATGGTATCTAATATTCAGGGGAAATAAGCTGGGGTGTCTAATCTTCAGGGAAATAAGCTGGGGTGTCTAATTTTCAGGGAAATAAGCTGGGATGTCTAATCTTCAGGGAAATAAGCTGGGGTGTCTAATCTTCAGGTGACGGATAATTGGGGTGTGGGTGAGAACGTGTCATTAAACCTCCTCTTGTTATTACCTGTGTGTCACCTTGGTCATTATCCTGGTGTAGCATCTGTCACACCGCCTGCCCCTCCCTCCCTCCATGACTCACTATCTGCCCTTCCCTCCCTTCTCCACGACACTCAAGCCCTCCACACTCCTCCCTCCTTCCATAACACACCACCTGCCCCTCGCTCCCCCTCCACGACACTCACGAACCCCTCTGCTCTGGCTGGCTGTTAGATGTGAAGGCTAGACCAACACCTTCCCGGGAGGGAGAGAACATGGTTATTCTCTATCCTTCGTCCTCCACTCTAGCCTCTAACCTCCACATTGACCTCTACTCTTCTCTCTCTCTCTCTCTCTCTCTCTCTCTCTCTCTCTCTCTCTCTCTCTCTCTCCCTCTCTCTCTCATCCTCAACTCTATCTCAACTCTCCCCATCTCTACCTCACCTGACCCCAAGATGACCCCCAGCGAGGCCCAAACAGCTTGACCTCCTCTGTTACCGTTGGGTGGGGTCACAGGCGCTGGGTCGGCTGGTCACGGGTTGTCAATTACCAGAGGACCTGCAACATATTGTTAGGCGTTGCGTGATGAACTCCAGGTGGGGAGGGAGGGGGAGGGAAGAGGGAGGAAAGGTGGGGATGGAGGGGAGGGATGGGGAGGTCGAGAGGGAGGAGGAAGGAAAAGTGGGGGAAGGTGGAAGAGAAATTGGAGGGAAAAGTGGGAAAGAGGATGGAAAATGGGGAGGAAGAGGAAAGTTGGAAGGAAAAGAGGGAGAGCGTAAGAGGAAAGATGGGGAAAGAGGAGGGAGAAGGAGGGAAAGTGTGGGAGATAGAGGAAAGGTGTGGAAGGGGAAAGACGGGAGGGAGTAGGAAAGGAGGAGAGTTAGGTCAACATTCTGCCACTTAAGACATTCTCCTCTCGCCTCATCTTCATTATTACCAATTCATAGGAGCGCCATTATACCACAAAACATAAGCAATAAAAACAATAGCGCCAATATAAACAAAAGCGCCAAATACAATAGCGCCAGATTAGGTTAGATTAAGCAAAGTTAGGCCGTTTAGTTAGTTATGTAAGGTTAGGTTAAGTTAGGTTAACGACAGGGTGGTTAATCTTCAGGTGACCCACAATTAAGAGAGAGAGAGAGACCTTCTGTATGTTTCTTGTTAAAATGACCAAGTCAACATTTTATTACACTGGGAACACACAACACGTGACATGTTCTACAACACACCTTAGTAATAAAGGTGTACTGAAAATCCATTAATCGGGTTGAAATAGTGTGTTAGTACCTGTATGGTGATGGTGGGTTGTAGGGTTGTGGTGGTTGTAGTGAAGTGTAGGTGGCGTATTGGTGGTGGTGGTGTGGGTGTAAGTTGGTGGTGGTGTAGGTGGGTGGTGGAGGTAGGTGATGGTGTGGTGGTAGGTGAGTAGTGGTGTGCAGGTGGTGTAGGTGAGTGGTGGTGGGTGGTGGCGTGGTGTAGGTGGGTATAGGTGTGGGTGGGAGTGGTAGCCCCCTGGCGGACAACTCTGCCTTACTACCAAGTTTGGTCGAGGTGGTGGAGGATCGTGATGATGGGAGTGTCATGACCATACCAAGAGCTGTGCTGAACCTGTGCTGTGATGTGCTGGCTATGCTAAGCGTGCCTGCCTAGCTGTGTACCTGCCTGGCTGTTGTCATGTGCTGTGCTGTGCTAAACGTGCCTGCCTGCCTGCCTGTCAGTGCAATGAACCTTTGCTTCTGCTGTTGAGTCGAGAGCTGAGTCAGTGCTGAGGTTAACTTTTTGTTGTGTGTGTGTATGTGTGAGGATGAAGAAAAAATAAAATAATAAGAAAAAGCAAAGAGCAATACGTAACTGAACGAAGCATACTGA
>NW_024718878.1:0-18878 GCF_018991925.1 Homarus americanus
TAATGTGGCTTGGACAATAATGACGACTACTCTCTCCTACCTTCCCCAAACAAGGGCTTTTCGAAAGTATACATTGGACACAAATGACTTAGTACATCATAAATTGGTGGTTTAACAAAAGCCCTCATTAGAGAAAGGTGAAGGAGCACACAGTGAACATACAGATTAATGTTTGCACGCGTAGATCATGTAAGGTGAGATGTTGAACACCAGACACGTAGTGTAGTAACTCCCTCACAGATGGCGTTATGAGGGGCCTGATGATGTAGCAGTTACCTCACAGATGGTGTTATGAGGAAATTCACATGATGATGCTGTAGCAAAACATTCACTACGTGTTGTCGTAGCATCTTGGGGACACCACGTGGTCGACATGACTCACTCATTCAAGTGGGTGAGGTGTGGTCCCAGGCCTCTCTATCGTGGAGTCTCAGGGGAAGTATAGCTGGGTACCTGGGACCTCACTGTGTGAAGGTGGTTAGCTAGCTTGGGTAAGACTCAACTGCCGAGTTGTTTTTCACTGAGTTAAGCACTGTTCACCACTATTCATCACTGGTTCCATTCCTTGGCCAAATGAGATAGTACCTTATGGCAAGAACTTGTTGATAGTCCGGTGGGGAGGAGGGTTCAGGGGAGTGAGTTGGTATGGACCAACATATAAATAATAATAATAATAATAATAATAATAATTAACGGTTTATTGAAAGAGCTTGGCAGCCAGAAGACTGAAAATATACAGTTACATATTTGGGGAATGGATTACGAATTACAAATAATATACAAGTAACATGAGTGACACAAATAAGACATATAATAACTAGCTGGGGAAAAGCTCAAACTACAGTTCATTTCAACATAGTGACAGTGCAAGGAGTAGTGTTTACTGGGAGTGAGTACACTGATTTATTACAAGTTATCGATAATTTTTACAATGGTTGGGACTGGGCTGTTCTTATAGCGATCAGTTCGTGCACGTATGGGCTGGGCTGGATGCGGTTGTGGTGTCAAAGAGCAATTCTCGGACTAGGGATCTCAGGTGGTAGTAGGAGCCGGTGTCAGGGATGGTGTAGAAGCTTCTTACCAAATTTGCAGATGAGGTCGTGGTGATGGTCAGTGAGAGTCTAAAGGGTCAGTGTGTTGAGCGCTTCTTGATATGTGGAGTAGGAAGGGTAGAGAATAATCTTGCATGGCCTCTTTTGCACTTTTTCGAGGTGTTTACGTTGTGTGGCATTTAGGGAGGAAGACCAAGTGGAGGAGGCATAGGTGAGCTTGGGAAGTATGAATGTTGTGTAAACACTGAGGAGCTCGTGTGCAGGACCACCGAGGGACTTGAGTCGGCGTAGGAGGTGGAGACGGAAACTGGAGGATTTGATAGCCTTCACTGACGTGTGGTTTCCTAATTTAGTTTGTTGTCTATATGTATGTGTGTGTGTGTGTGTGTGTGTGTGTGTGTGTGTGTGTGTGTGTGTGTGTGTGTGTGTATACTACTGTACTTTTTAGATCCTCCTACGCAACCAAACCTATTATAGTTAAGTATAGTAGGCTATACACTATTTTGTTAGTATGTGTTATAAAATGAAATTGCATGTTATTATTATTAATATTATTATTATTAATATTATTATTATTATTATTATTATTAGTAGTAGTAGTAGTATTATTATTATTATTATTATTGTTATTATTATTACATGCTAATATAATACTAAGTTGCCCGCCAGATTTCCTCAGAGATGGGAGGAGCACATTGGCGGCGGTGTTGTTTATACTCCGCCCGATTACTGATTCCTATTCACCGAGCCAGAGCTGGCGGGCGGCGTGTTATGTGCCACGTTTTGTTTCCCATTAGGCGTACCGCTCAGCTGGGGAGTAGGAGATTTCATAAAAAGAAAGTTTGAGTGGAGAGCACACCTTTTCCTTCACATACAGTTATCTTAGACCATCTACTAGTATAATAGTTTGCACAAAAATACTCTACACTCTTTCTAGGTTGTTGCTATTTTTTTTTTTTTTTTTTTTGACTTCTCATCAGATTGTGCATTCAACTAATATACACTATTAGTGTGTTTATTATTATGTTTTATAGTATTATTTCGTATAATATTGGGTAACACAATTAGAGTCACTAGTATAGTATATTATTGGGGTTTATAGCAGTTTGTGGTCTAATAGTATCATGCTTTATGAGTGGTGTTCTATGTAGTGATGATTAGGCAATAAAATATGTTTTGGGGGTTTATAGCAGTTTTTGTGGTCTACTAGTATCATGCTTTATGGGTGGTGTTCTATGTAGTGATGATTAGGCCATAAAATATGCTTTTGGTTTATTGCTAACAAAATATACTTTGCTCTACCGCTGTAGTGCAAAACAGGGTGAAACTTACATACACCGTTAATAAAGTATTGATGGAAGAAGAAGAAGAAGAAGAAGAAGAAGAAGAAGAAGAAGAAGAAGAAGAAGAAGAAGAAGAAGAAGAAGAAGAAGAAGAAGTAAGAGGAAGAATTGTGGAGGGAATGAACAGTGAGACAATGTAAAGCCTCCGGGATGGCGGCAGCGTTTCTGTTATTAATATATAATAAGACAATAGGAAAATATGTTGTTGTCTCTACCTGTATTATTACCTTTGCGATAGCATGGTTCAATTTTGGGAGGACATAGGAAGGAGCAGGAGGTTAGGAAGGGATTTGTAGTGGGAGATATAGTGTCTGTGATCCTCGGGTCACCACTCCTCGGATTGTGTCAGTTCAAGTTTAGAAGCTCCAACAACTTTCCCTGAATACGAATTGGCAACCTTTCGATTTACAACAGGTACCTACTTACTGCTACAGTAGGTAGGTGAACAGGGACCAAGGGGGCTAGGAAGAGTGTCCAAACAACTTGCTCCTGCCTGCCTGTGTGATGTAGTCGTGGCCAGAATTAGGTTAGGATACAGACACATCTGGCTAGTTAGTAACGCTGTACCCATACCGGAACACTCAGCATGTAAACTTGGTGATACACCTTTAAAGCACTACTATATTATTGAATAGGACACTGTCAAAGACTTCAGGCCACCTCACTTATTGTATCTTGAACTATGTCATTACTTCATTGAGGACATTACATTCTTGCTCTTTATCCCAAATTGGCTAGCCCACACTGGTAAATGTGTACTGTACTGTCAATGAATCTGATGTATTTCTTTGTGTATGAACCTGACTGAAAATAAGGTCGCCTCCCTGGCTGCTGCTGCTGCTGCTGCTGCTTCTTGCGCCCTTCTAAGTCCCGTTTAAGTCCCCCACCCCTGGCCCCCACAACCGCCCTTCACATCTACACCATTCAAAATCAATTTCACTCTATTTCCACAATACTATGCTAATTACACGTAAAATAGAGTGTTATCCTGCAAAACGTTGATGTCGTATATTTCTCTCTTTAAGTGATATCCTGTGGCTCCGAAAGGAGCCTGTTTGGTTAGGTTGTCTTGTGTGAACGAACCTTGGGTTCTTATTTCTTCTCTGTCTTCTTGGGGAGGAGCACAGCTTGGATGTTAGGAAGGACACCCCCTTGGGCAATGGTGACTCCAGACAGGAGCTTGTTCAGCTCCTCGTCATTGCGAATGGCAAGCTGAAGATGACGCGGGATAATGCAGGTCTTCTTGTTGTCGCGGGCGGCGTTACCGGCCAGCTCGAGCACTTCTGCTGCCAGGTACTCCATGACGGCTGCAAGGTACACAGGGGCACCTGCACCAACACGCTCAGCATAGTTGCCTTTACGCAAGAGACGGTGGATCCTACCCACGGGGAACTGGAGTCCGGCCCTGCTAGAACGGGACTTTGACTTGCCCTTAACTTTGCCTCCCTTGCCGCGTCCTGACATGTTGCTGCTGCTGCTTTTCGTGATAGGAGTTAAATTTCCGCCCGCCACCTTGGTCTTTTATACCAAGCTCAGGATCAGGCCAGGTGGCCGTCTCGCGGACCCAACCAATGTAAGAGAGCCGTAGCTGCAGCCAGTCTGATCCTGGGCGGCCCGCTCGGTATATAAGGAAAAGTTAGTCGGGCCAGTTTTCAATTCTCTCGCTCCGCGCCACGAGTAACTGTGCCGCCATGCCTCCCAAAACTTCCGGAAAGGCTGCCAAGAAGGCTGGAAAGGCCCAGAAGGCCATTGCCAAGGGTGACAAGAAGAAGAAGCGCAGGAGGAAGGAAAGCTACAGCATCTACATCTACAAGGTACTGAAGCAAGTGCACCCCGACACAGGAGTCTCCTCAAAAGCTATGTCCATCATGAACTCTTTCGTGAACGACATCTTCGAGCGCATCGCTGCCGAGGCTTCCCGCCTGGCGCACTACAACAAACGCTCCACCATTACAAGTCGGGAAATCCAGACAGCTGTCCGACTCTTGTTGCCCGGTGAACTGGCCAAGCATGCCGTGTCTGAGGGCACCAAGGCTGTCACCAAGTACACCTCTTCCAAGTAAGAGGTTACTTGTGCACAACAAACACGCCATCCCACTACTACAACTTAATCGGCTCCATCGGAGCCACAGTTACATGTTAAAGAGACAGTTACCGACAGTGATATATTGAGAGGGAAATAAAAAAATAAAATTATAATAATCTGCATTCTCTATTGGCGTAGAAACAGGACTAAATCGAAACATAATAAATAAATAAATAAATTCTGCGTGGAGTACTTTTACACCCACTGCAAAGTGACATACATGGAGTGTGTTTGGGCTTCATTTCTTGTTTGCAGCATGCCTATTTCATGTAAAAAAAAATTTTATTTTATTTTATTGTATGTTCTTTTATTTTATTTATTTCTTTACTTACTTATTCTTTATATATTTATTTGTTACTAGCTCTTGTTTGTTGCACCCACCCACCTCCCGAATTGATGACCTACTATACAATCGTACCTCCACGAATGTTACCAACTTACCGTTAGGCGATTTGGGTAACCGAAATTAACGCTCTCCGACCACCAACCATTTCGATTGTCATGAAAATTATCTTCAGAACAGTTCTTTGGCCCTGAGAAGGGCCGAGTTATAGATGTCTGGTAGGTTTTGTTGTGCTTTTTGTTTTTCCCCAAGGAAGAGGACTTACGCACGCTCTCCGCGGATGCGCCGGGCCAGCTGGATGTCCTTGGGCATGATGGTAACGCGCTTGGCGTGAATGGCACACAGGTTGGTGTCCTCGAAAAGACCCACCAGGTAAGCCTCAGAGGCTTCCTGCAGAGCCATGACGGCAGACGACTGGAAGCGCAGGTCAGTCTTGAAATCCTGGGCGATCTCACGCACCAGGCGCTGGAAGGGCAGCTTCCTGATGAGTAGCTCTGTGCTCTTCTGGTAACGACGGATCTCACGAGGGGCGACGGTTCCGGGCCTGTAACGATGGGGCTTCTTGACACCACCGGTGGCTGGGGCGGACTTGCGAGCTGCCTTGGTGGCAAGCTGCTTCCGTGGAGCCTTGCCTCCAGTGGACTTGCGGGCAGTCTGTTTAGTACGGGCCATCTCGACGACGAAATAGTCAATACGGGCGGCCCGGCAGGCGGGCGGGCTTAGATACAGACATTCTCCACCTCAGTGGCCACCTCATTGGCCACGAGTGCCGCATGCGTCATCCGCAAGCTACGCCCCACCTCCAAGAGGGAGGGACGGCCTTGGATGAACGATACTACCGCTGCGTCCACAGCACGCCACCTACTCCCACCAAACCGTGGGCGATGGAAGGAGGAATGCAGGGTAGCCAAGGCTCGTCTTGAGAAAAAACTGAGCTACAAAGAGGCCCTCCTTGCTGTACGCTCCCAAGAAAAGAAAAAACCAGCAGTAAAGAAAAACCAAGATAAGAAAACTCAACAGAAGCAGCCCACCACACAGAACCAAGAACACCACGTGGCCCGTGGTGCTGAAGCCCACGCGGCCAGTGGTGCTGAAGCCCACGTGGTCAACCTCTCCCTCTCTGAATTCTTCCACACCTATGAGGACTTAAAATACGAGGAAGACGAACAAGAAGACCCAAACACAAACGAATGGACAATTCAAGAGAGCAAGAAGAGAAGGAGAGAGAGAAGAAAATCGACATCAAGCTAAGAAGACCAAGACATCCCCTCCACACAAGAAACCAAAAAACAATCAAGCCGACCAAGCACTGAACATCCATTGCCCAACCCAACACGCACCTGACGCCTGACCTGACGCTTGACCTGACGCTTGACCTGACGCTAGCCTGGCCTTGTCTTGTCGCCTCCCTGCCGCGTCCAGCCGGGTTGTTGCTGCTGCCCCCATCTTATAATCCCTCACGCAAGCGGTGTTTAGCCACTGCATCTGTTCTCTCCTCCTAAAATTCACTTCAATCCTCCCTTTATTCTTCTCCTGAACCTCCTTCCCCCCTGTCACTAGCATTTTTCGATTTCGGCGAAGCCACACCAGGACCACCTGTAGTAGCAACCACAACAACATGACTGGACGAGGCAAAGGAGGCAAGGGACTTGGAAAGGGTGGCGCCAAGCGTCATCGTAAGGTGCTTCGTGACAACATCCAGGGTATCACCAAGCCCGCCATTCGTCGTCTAGCTCGGCGTGGAGGTGTTAAACGTATATCCGGCCTCATCTACGAGGAGACCCGCGGCGTCCTCAAGGTGTTTCTGGAGAACGTCATCCGTGACGCCGTCACCTACACCGAGCACGCAAAAAGGAAGACCGTCACCGCCATGGATGTGGTGTATGCCCTGAAACGGCAGGGCCGCACCCTTTATGGTTTTGGTGGTTAATCAACCTGATGGACGGGCGCACACCACCACCACCACCACGACAAACAAATATACGGACCTAATTTTAGGTCCACATTTAAATCGCTAAAGAGTTGGTTAGACACTGAGTAAATCGTTGAAAATATATCCAATCACATGATCCTCTCTAATTCTGGACTTGTGGTATGAGTATAGGTTGTGTGTGAACGTGTTGGAACCACTTCCTAATAATTGCCAGTCAGTCAGTCAACATTCACCTAACCTCCAGGTACCTCACCTAACTTCCTGTAGCGTCACCGAACCTCACGAAATGTAACCCAATGTAGTTTATAATCTATCCTAACATGACATAACATAACCACGCACTATATTACTTCGGTAAGAGTAATGAGTTTTAATACACAAAGTTGCAGTTATCATTCATTCATACATACATACATACATACATACATACATACATACATACATACATACATACATACATACATACATACATACATACATACATACATAACATGCTAGTGGCAGGGGGGGATTGGAGTGAATTTTAGGAGGATAGAATAGGTGCAGTGGCTAAACAGCGCTTGCGTGAGGGACTTTAAGCAGCAACTCGCCTGGATGCGGCAGGATAGAGTCAGGTCAAGCGTCCGGTGCATGTTGGGTTCCGCCATGGTTTCTCAGTGTTTGGTCGGCTTGATTGTGTGTGTTGTTTTCTTGTTTGGAGGAAATGTCTTGGTATTCTTCTTCTTCATGTACTGTATGGCTTCGGTATTTCTTAATATACAAACAGCACCGTTAGTGGATTGAGGTATTTAAAAACCAGCCTGCATTACTTATATATAGAAATAAATAATGTGGCTTGGACAATAATGACGACTACTCTCTCCTACCTTCCCCAAACAAGGGCTTTTCGAAAGTATACATTGGACACAAATGACTTAGTACATCATAAATTGGTGGTTTAACAAAAGCCCTCATTAGAGAAAGGTGAAGGAGCACACAGTGAACATACAGATTAATGTTTGCACGCGTAGATCATGTAAGGTGAGATGTTGAACACCAGGCACGTAGTGTAGTAACTCCCTCACAGATGGCGTTATGAGGGGCCTGATGATGTAGCAGTTACCTCACAGATGGTGTTATGAGGAAATTCACATGATGATGCTGTAGCAAAACATTCACTACGTGTTGTCGTAGCATCTTGGGGACACCACGTGGTCGACATGACTCACTCATTCAAGTGGGTGAGGTGTGGTCCCAGGCCTCTCTATCGTGGAGTCTCAGGGGAAGTATAACTGGGTACCTGGGACCTCACTGTGTGAAGGTGGTTAGCTAGCTTGGGTAAGACTCAACTGCCGAGTTGTTTTTCACTGAGTTAAGCACTGTTCACCACTATTCATCACTGGTTCCATTCCTTTGCCAAATGAGATAGTACCTTATGGCAAGAACTTGTTGATAGTCCGGGGGGGAGGAGGGTTCAGGGGAGTGAGTTGGTATGGGCCAACATATAAATAATAATAATAATAATAATAATTAACGGTTTATTGAAAGAGCTTGGCAGCCAGAAGGCTGAAAATATACAGTTACATATTTGGGGAATGGGTTACGAATTACAAATAATATACAAGTAACATGAGTGACACAAATAAAACATATAATAACTAGCTGGGGAAAAGCTCAAACTACAGTTCATTTCAACATAGTGACAGTGCAAGGAGTAGTGTTTACTGGGAGTGAGTACACTGATTTATTACAAGTTATCGATAATTTTTACAATGGTTGGGACTGGGCTGTTCTTATAGAGATCAGTTCGTGCACGTATGGGCTGGATGCGGTTGTGGTGTCGAAGAGCAATTCTCGGACTAGGGATCTCAGGTGGTCGTAGGAGCCGGTGTCGGGGATGGTGTAGAAGCTTCTTACCAAATTTGCAGATGAGGTCGTGGTGATGGTCAGTGAGAGTCTAAAGGGTCAGTGTGTTGAGCGCTTCTTGATATGTGGAGTAGGAAGGGTAGAGAATAATCTTGCATGGCCTCTTTTGCATTTTTTCGAGGTGTTTACGTTGTGTGGCATTTAGGGAGGAAGACCAGGTGGAGGAGGCATAGGTGAGCTTGGGAAGTATGAATGTTGTGTAAACACTGAGGAGCTCGTGTGCAGGACCACCGAGGGACTTGAGTCGGCGTAGGAGGTGGAGACGGAAACTGGAGGATTTGATAACTTCACTGACGTGTGGTTTCTAATTTAGTTTGTTGTCTATATGTATGTGTGTGTGTGTGTGTGTGTGTGTGTGTGTGTGTGTGTGTGTGTGTGTATACTACTGTACTTTTTAGATCCTCCTACGCAACCTAACCTATTATAGTTAAGTATAGTAGGCTATACACTATTTTGTTTGTATGTGTTATAAAATGAAATTGCATGTTATTATTTTTAATATTATTATTATTAATATTATTATTATTATTAGTAGTAGTAGTAGTATTATTATTATTATTATTGTTATTATTATTACATGCTAATATAATACTAAGTTGCCCGCCAGATTTCCGCAGAGATGGGAGGAGCACATTGGCGGCGGTGTTGTTTATACTCCGCCCGATTACTGATTCCTATTCACCGAGCCAGAGCTGGCGGGCGGCGTGTTATGTGCCACGTTTTGTTTCCCATTGGGCGTACCGCTCAGCTGGGGAGTAGGAGATTTCATAAAAAGAAAGTTTGAGTGGAGAGCACACCTTTTCCTTCACATACAGTTATCTTAGACCATCTACTAGTATAATAGTTTGCACAAAAATACTCTACACTCTTTCTAGGTTATTGTTATGTTGTTTTTTTTTTTTTTGACTTCTCATCAGATTGTGCATTCAACTAATATACACTATTAGTGTGTTTATTATTATGTTTTATAGTATTATTTCGTATAATATTGGGTAACACAATTAGAGTCACTAGTATAGTATATTATTGGGGTTTATAGTAGTTTGTGGTCTAATAGTATCATGCTTTATGAGTGGTGTTCTATGTAGTGATGATTAGGCAATAAAATATGCTTTGGGGGTTTATAGCAGTTTTTGTGGTCTACTAGTATCATGCTTTATGGGTGGTGTTCTATGTAGTGATGATTAGGCCATAAAATATGCTTTTGGTTTATTGCTAACAAAATATACTTTGCTCTACCGCTGTAGTGCAAAACATGGTGAAACTTACATACACCGTTAATAAAGTATTGATGGAAGAAGAAGAAGAAGAAGAAGAAGAAGAAGAAGAAGAAGAAGAAGAAGAAGAAGAAGAAGAAGAAGAAGAAGAGGAAGAATTGTGGAGGGAATGAACAGTGAGACAATGTAAAGCCTCCGGGATGGCGGCAGCGTTTCTGTTATTAATATATAATAAGACAATAGGAAAATATGTTGTTGTCTCTACCTGTATTATTACCTTTGCGATAGCATGGTTCAATTTTGGGAGGACATAGGAAGGAGCAGGAGGTTAGGAAGGGAGAGATAGTGTCTGTGATCCTCGGGTCACCACTCCTCGGATTGTGTCAGTTCAAGTTTAGAAGCTCCAACAACTTTCCCTGAATACGAATTGGCAACCTTTCGATTTACAACAGGTACCTACTTACTGCTACAGTAGGTAGGTGAACAGGGACCAAGGGGGCTAGGAAGAGTGTCCAAACAACTTGCTCCTGCCTGCCTGTGTGATGTAGTCGTGGCCAGAATTAGGTTAGGATACAGACACATCTGGCTAGTTAGTAACGCTGTACCCATACCGAAACACTCAGCATGTAAACTTGGTGATACACCTTTAAAGCACTACTATATTATTGAATGGGACACTGTCAAAGACTTCAGGCCACCTCACTTATTGTATCTTGAACTATGTCATTACTTCATTGAGGACATTACATTCTTGCTGTTTATCCCAAATTGGCTAGCTAGCCCACACTGATTAGTCTACAATTACAATATGACTCCAATGTATGCTGCTGGTAAATGTGTACTGTCAATGAACCAGAGTGAAAATAAGGTCGCCTCCCTGGCTCCTGCTGCTTCTTGCGCCCTTCTAAGTCCCGTTTAAGTCCCCCACCCCAGGCCCCCACAACCGCCCTTCACATCTACACCATTCTAAATCAATTTCACTCTATTTCCACAATACTATGCTAATTACACGTAAAATAGAGTGTTATCCTGCAAAACGTTGATGTCGTATATTTCTCTCTTTAAGTGATATCCTGTGGCTCCGAAAGGAGCCTGTTTGGTTAGGTTGTCTTGTGTGAACGAACCTTGGGTTCTTATTTCTTCTCTGTCTTCTTGGGGAGGAGCACAGCTTGGATGTTAGGAAGGACACCCCCTTGGGCAATGGTGACTCCAGACAGGAGCTTGTTCAGCTCCTCGTCATTGCGAATGGCAAGCTGAAGATGACGCGGGATAATGCGGGTCTTCTTGTTGTCGCGGGCGGCGTTACCGGCCAGCTCGAGCACTTCTGCTGCCAGGTACTCCATGACGGCTGCAAGGTACACAGGTGCACCTGCACCAACACGCTCAGCATAGTTGCCTTTACGCAAGAGACGGTGGATCCTACCCACGGGGAACTGGAGTCCGGCCCTGCTAGAACGGGACTTTGACTTGCCCTTCACCTTGCCTCCCTTGCCGCGTCCTGACATGTTGCTGCTGCTGCTTTTCGTGATAGGAGTTAAATTTCCGCCCGCCACCTTGGTCTTTTATACCAAGCTCAGGATCAGGCCAGGTGGCCGTCTCGCGGACCCAACCAATGTAAGAGAGCCGTAGCTGCAGCCAGTCTGATCCTGAGCGGCCCGCTCGGTATATAAGGAAAAGTTAGTCGGGCCAGTTTTCAATTCTCTCGCTCCGCGCCACGAGTAACTGTGCCGCCATGCCTCCCAAAACTTCCGGAAAGGCTGCCAAGAAGGCTGGAAAGGCCCAGAAGGCCATTGCCAAGGGTGACAAGAAGAAGAAGCGCAGGAGGAAGGAAAGCTACAGCATCTACATCTACAAGGTACTGAAGCAAGTGCACCCCGACACAGGAGTCTCCTCCAAAGCTATGTCCATCATGAACTCTTTCGTGAACGACATCTTCGAGCGCATCGCTGCCGAGGCTTCCCGCCTGGCGCACTACAACAAACGCTCCACCATTACAAGTCGGGAAATCCAGACAGCTGTCCGACTCTTGCTGCCCGGTGAACTGGCCAAGCATGCCGTGTCTGAGGGCACCAAGGCTGTCACCAAGTACACCTCTTCCAAGTAAGAGGTTACTTGTGCACAACAAACACGCCATCCCACTACTACAACTTAATCGGCTCCATCGGAGCCACAGTTACATGTTAAAGAGACAGTTACCGACAGTGATATATTGAGAGGGAAATAAAAAAAAAAAAAAATTATAATAATCTGCATTCTCTATTGGCGTAGAAACCGGACTAAATCGAAACATAATAAATAAATAAATAAATTCTGCGTGGAGTACTTTTACACCCACTGCAAAGTGACATACATGGAGTGTGTTTGGGCTTCATTTCATGTTTGCAGCACGCCTATTTCATGTAAACAATTTATTTTATTTTATTGTATTTTATTGTATTTTCTTTTATTTTATTTATTTATTTACTTACTTATTCTTTATATATTTATTTGTTACTAGCTCTTGTTTGTTGCACCCACCCACCTCCCGAATTGATGACCTACTATACAATCGTACCTCCACGAATGTTACCAACTTACCGTTAGGCGATTTGGGTAACCGAAATTAACGCTCTCCGACCACCAACCATTTCGATTGTCATGAAAATTATCTTCAGAACAGTTCTTTGGCCCTGAGAAGGGCCGAGTTATAGATGTCTGGTAGGTTTTGTTGTGCTTTTTGTTTTTCCCCAAGGAAGAGGACTTAAGCACGCTCTCCGCGGATGCGCCGGGCCAGCTGGATGTCCTTGGGCATGATGGTAACGCGCTTGGCGTGAATGGCACACAGGTTGGTGTCCTCGAAAAGACCCACCAGGTAAGCCTCAGAGGCTTCCTGCAGAGCCATGACGGCAGACGACTGGAAGCGCAGGTCAGTCTTGAAATCCTGGGCGATCTCACGCACCAGGCGCTGGAAGGGCAGCTTCCTGATGAGTAGCTCTGTGCTCTTCTGGTAACGACGGATCTCACGAAGGGCGACGGTTCCGGGCCTGTAACGATGGGGCTTCTTGACACCACCGGTGGCTGGGGCGGACTTGCGAGCTGCCTTGGTGGCAAGCTGCTTCCGTGGAGCCTTGCCTCCAGTGGACTTGCGGGCAGTCTGTTTAGTACGGGCCATCTCGACGACGAAATAGTCAATACGGGCGGCCCGGCAGGCGGGCGGGCTTATATACAGACATTCTCCACCTCAGTGGCCACCTCATTGGCCACGAGTGCCGCATGCGTCATCCGCAAGCTACGCCCCACCTCCAAGAGGGAGGGACGGCCTTGGATGAACGATACTACCGCTGCGTCCACAGCACGCCACCTACTCCCACCAAACCGTGGGCGAAGCCACACCAGGACCACCTGTAGTAGCAACCACAACAACATGACTGGACGAGGCAAAGGAGGCAAGGGACTTGGAAAGGGTGGCGCCAAGCGTCATCGTAAGGTGCTTCGTGACAACATCCAGGGTATCACCAAGCCCGCCATTCGTCGTCTAGCTCGGCGTGGAGGTGTTAAACGTATATCCGGCCTCATCTACGAGGAGACCCGCGGCGTCCTCAAGGTGTTTCTGGAGAACGTCATCCGTGACGCCGTCACCTACACCGAGCACGCAAAAAGGAAGACCGTCACCGCCATGGATGTGGTGTATGCCCTGAAACGGCAGGGCCGCACCCTTTATGGTTTTGGTGGTTAATCAACCTGATGGACGGGCGCACACCACCACCACCACCACGACAAACAAATATACGGACCTAATTTTAGGTCCACATTTAAATCGCTAAAGAGTTGGTTAGACACTGAGTAAATCGTTGAAAATATATCCAATAACATGATCCTCTCTAATTCTGGACTTGTGGTATGAGTATAGTTTGTGTGTGAACGTGTTGGAACCACTTCCTAATAATTGTCAGTCAGTCAGTCAACATTCACCTAACCTCCAGGTACCTCACCTAACTTCCTGTAGCGTCACCGAACCTCACGAAATGTAACCCAATGTAGTTTATAATCTATCCTAACATGACATAACATAACCACGCACTATATTACTTCGGTAAGAGTAATGAGTTTTAATACGCAAAGTTGCAGTTATCATTCATTCATACATACATACATACATACATACATACATAACATGCTAGTGGCAGGGGGGATTGAAGTGAATTTTAGGAGGATAGAATAGGTGCAGTGGCTAAACAGCGCTTGCGTGAGGGACTTTAAGCAGCAACTCGCCTGGATGCGGCAGGATAGAGTCAGGTCAAGCGTCCGGTGCATGTTGGGTTCCGCCATGGTTTCTCAGTGTTTGGTCGGCTTGATTGTGTGTGTTGTTTTCTTGTTTGGAGGAAATGTCTTGGTATTCTTCTTCTTAGCTTGAAGTTGATTTTCTTCTAACTCTTCTCCTCTTGTTGTTCGTCTTCCTCGTGTCTGCTATCATTCTGTAAAGACTCTATATATGTATGTAGGTATGAGTGAGTAACAGTTGCCGGTTACAGTGATACTTCATATTCGCTGGTGTTGTACTGTATGGCTTCGGTATTTCTTAATATACAAACGGCACCGTTAGGGGATTGAGGTATTTAAAAACCAGCCTACATTACTTATATATAGAAATAAATAATGTGGCTTGGACAATAATGACGACTACTCTCTCCTACCTTCCCCAAACAAGGGCTTTTCGAAAGTATACATTGGACACAAATGACTTAGTACATCATACATTGGTGGTTTAACAAAAGCCCTCATTAGAGAAAGGTGAAGGAGCACACAGTGAACATACAGATTGATGTTTGCACGCGTAGATAATGTAAGGTGAGATGTTAAACACCAGACACGTAGTGTAGTAACTCCCTCACAGATGGCGTTATGAGGGGCCTGATGATGTAGCAGTTACCTCACAGATGGTGTTATGAGGAACTTCACATGATGATGCTGTAGCAAAACATTCACTACGTGGTGTCGTAGCATCTTGGGGACACCACGTGGTCGACATGACTCACTCATTCAAGTGGGTGAGGTGTGGTCCCAGGCCTCTCTATCGTGGAGTCTCAGGGGAAGTATAACTGGGTACCTGGGACCTCACTGTGTGAAGGTGGTTAGCTAGCTTGGGTAAGACTCAACTGCCGAGTTGTTTTTCACTGAGTTAAGCACTGTTCACCACTATTCATCACTGGTTCCATTCCTTTGCCAAATGAGATAGTACCTTATGGCAAGAACTTGTTGATAGTCCGCTGGGGAGGAGGGTTCAGGGGAGTGAGTTGGTATGGGCCAACATATAAATAATAATAATAATAATAATAATTAACGGTTTATTGAAAGAGCTTGGCAGCCAGAAGACTGAAAATATACAGTTACATATTTGGGGAATGGGTTACGAATTACAAATAATATACAAGTAACATGAGTGACACAAATAAGACATATAATAACTAGCTGGGGAAAAGCTCAAACTACAGTTCATTTCAACATAGTGACAGTGCAAGGAGTAGTGTTTACTGGGAGTGAGTACACTGATTTATTACAAGTTATCGATAATTTTTACAATGGTTGGGACTGGGCTGTTCTTATAGCGATCAGTTCGTGCACGTATGGGCTGGGCTGGATGCGGTTGTGGTGTCGAAGAGCAATTCTCGGACTAGGGATCTCAGGTGGTAGTAGGAGCCGGTGTCGGGGATGGTGTAGAAGCTTCTTACCAAATTTGCAGATGAGGTCGTGGTGATGGTCAGTGAGAGTCTAAAGGGTCAGTGTGTTGAGCGCTTCTTGATATGTGGAGTAGGAAGGGTAGAGAATAATCTTGCATGGCCTCTTTTGCACTTTTTCGAGGTGTTTACGTTGTGTGGCATTTAGGGAGGAAGACCAGGTGGAGGAGGCATAGGTGAGCTTGGGAAGTATGAATGTTGTGTAAACACTGAGGAGCTCGTGTGCAGGACCACCGAGGGACTTGAGTCGGCGTAGGAGGTGGAGACGGAAACTGGAGGATTTGATAACTTCACTGACGTGTGGTTTCTAATTTAGTTTGTTGTCTATATGTATGTGTGTGTGTGTGTGTGTGTGTGTGTGTGTGTGTGTGTGTGTGTATACTACTGTACTTTTTAGATCCTCCTACGCAACCTAACCTATTATAGTTAAGTATAGTAGGCTATACACTATTTTGTTAGTATGTGTTATAAAATGAAATTGCATGTTATTATTATTAATATTATTATTATTAATATTATTATTATTATTATTATTATTATTAGTAGTAGTAGTAGTATTATTATTATTATTATTGTTATTATTATTACATGCTAATATAATACTAAGTTGCCCGCCAGATTTCCTCAGAGATGGGAGGAGCACATTGGCGGCGGTGTTGTTTATACTCCGCCCGATTACTGATTCCTATTCACCGAGCCAGAGCTGGCGGGCGGCGTGTTATGTGCCACGTTTTGTTTCCCATTGGGCGTACCGCTCAGCTGGGGAGTAGGAGATTTCATAAAAAGAAAGTTTGAGTGGAGAGCACACCTTTTCCTTCACATACAGTTATCTTAGACCATCTACTAGTATAATAGTTTGCACAAAAATACTCTACACTCTTTCTAGGTTGTTGCTATTTTTTTTTTTTTTTTTTTTGACTTCTCATCAGATTGTGCATTCAACTAATATACACTATTAGTGTGTTTATTATTATGTTTTATAGTATTATTTCGTATAATATTGGGTAACACAATTAGAGTCACTAGTATAGTATATTATTGGGGTTTATAGCAGTTTGTGGTCTAATAGTATCATGCTTTATGAGTGGTGTTCTATGTAGTGATGATTAGGCAATAAAATATGCTTTGGGGGTTTATAGCAGTTTTTGTGGTCTACTAGTATCATGCTTTATGGGTGGTGTTCTATGTAGTGATGATTAGGCCATAAAATATGCTTTTGGTTTATTGCTAACAAAATATACTTTGCTCTACCGCTGTAGTGCAAAAAATGGTGAAACTTACATACACCGTTAATAAAGTATTGATGGAAGAAGAAGAAGAAGAAGAAGAAGAAGAAGAAGAAGAAGAAGAAGAAGAAGAAGAAGAAGAAGAAGAAGAATTGTGGAGGGAATGAACAGTGAGACAATGTAAAGCCTCCGGGATGGCGGCAGCGTTTCTGTTATTAATATATAATAAGACAATAGGAAAATATGTTGTTGTCTCTACCTGTATTATTACCTTTGCGATAGCATGGTTCAATTTTGGGAGGACATAGGAAGGAGCAGGAGGTTAGGAAGGGATTTGTAGTGGGAGAGATAGTGTCTGTGATCCTCGGGTCACCACTCCTCGGATTGTGTCAGTTCAAGTTTAGAAGCTCCAACAACTTTCCCTGAATACGAATTGGCAACCTTTCGATTTACAACAGGTACCTACTTACTGCTACAGTAGGTAGGTGAACAGGGACCAAGGGGGCTAGGAAGAGTGTCCAAACAACTTGCTCCTGCCTGCCTGTGTGATGTAGTCGTGGCCAGAATTAGGTTAGGATACAGACACATCTGGCTAGTTAGTAACGCTGTACCCATACCGGAACACTCAGCATGTAAACTTGGTGATACACCTTTAAAGCACTACTATATTATTGAATGGGACACTGTCAAAGACTTCAGGCCACCTCACTTATTGTATCTTGAACTATGTCATTACTTCATTGAGGACATTACATTCTTGCTGTTTATCCCAAATTGGCTAGCTTGCCCACACTGATTAGTCTACAATTACAATATGACTCCAATGTATGCTGCTGGTAAATGTGTACTGTCAATGAACCAGACTGAAAATAAGGTCGCCTCCCTGGCTGCTGCTGCTGCTGCTGCTGCTGCTTCTTGCGCCCTTCTAAGTCCCGTTTAAGTCCCCCACCCCAGGCCCCCACAACCGCCCTTCACATCTACACCATTCTAAATCAATTTCACTCTATTTCCACAATACTATGCTAATTACACGTAAAATAGAGTGTTATCCTGCAAAACGTTGATGTCGTATATTTCTCTCTTTAAGTGATATCCTGTGGCTCCGAAAGGAGCCTGTTTGGTTAGGTTGTCTTGTGTGAACGAACCTTGGGTTCTTATTTCTTCTCTGTCTTCTTGGATGTTAGGAAGGACACCCCCTTGGGCAATGGTGACTCCAGACAGGAGCTTGTTCAGCTCCTCGTCATTGCGAATGGCAAGCTGAAGATGACGCGGGATAATGCGGGTCTTCTTGTTGTCGCGGGCGGCGTTACCGGCCAGCTCGAGCACTTCTGCTGCCAGGTACTCCATGACGGCTGCAAGGTACACAGGTGCACCTGCACCAACACGCTCAGCATAGTTGCCTTTACGCAAGAGACGGTGGATCCTACCCACGGGGAACTGGAGTCCGGCCCTGCTAGAACGGGACTTTGACTTGCCCTTCACCTTGCCTCCCTTGCCGCGTCCTGACATGTTGCTGCTGCTGCTTTTCGTGATAGGAGTTAAATTTCCGCCCGCCACCTTGGTCTTTTATACCAAGCTCAGGATCAGGCCAGGTGGCCGCCTCGCGGACCCAACCAATGTAAGAGAGCCGTAGCTGCAGCCAGTCTGATCCTGAGCGGCCCGCTCGGTATATAAGGAAAAGTTAGTCGGGCCAGTTTTCAATTCTCTCGCTCCGCGCCACGAGTAACTGTGCCGCCATGCCTCCCAAAACTTCCGGAAAGGCTGCCAAGAAGGCTGGAAAGGCCCAGAAGGCCATTGCCAAGGGTGACAAGAAGAAGAAGCGCAGGAGGAAGGAAAGCTACAGCATCTACATCTACAAGGTACTGAAGCAAGTGCACCCCGACACAGGAGTCTCCTCCAAAGCTATGTCCATCATGAACTCTTTCGTGAACGATATCTTCGAGCGCATCGCTGCCGAGGCTTCCCGCCTGGCGCACTACAACAAACGCTCCACCATTACAAGTCGGGAAATCCAGACAGCTGTCCGACTCTTGCTGCCCGGTGAACTGGCCAAGCATGC
>NW_024718879.1:0-14707 GCF_018991925.1 Homarus americanus
AGCAATTCTCGGGCGAGGGATCTCAGGTGGTAGTAGGAGCCGGTGTCGAGGATGGTGTAAAGCTTCTTACCAAATTTGCAGATGAGGTCGTGGTGATGGTCAGTGAGAGTCGAAAGGGTCAGTGTGTTGAGCGCTTCTTGATATGTGGAGTAGGAAGGGTAGAGAATAATCTTGCATGGCCTCTTTTGCACTTTTTCTAGGTGTTTACGTTGTGTGGCATTTAGGGAGGAAGACCAGGTGGAGGAGGCATAGGTGAACTTGGGAAGTATGAATGTTGTGTAAACACTGAGGAGCTCGTGTGCAGGAACACCGAGGGACTTGAGTCGGCGTAGGAGGTGGAGACGGAAACTGGAGGATTTGATAACTTCACTGACGTGTGGTTTCTAATTTAGTTTGTTGTCTATATGTATGTGTGTGTGTGTGTGTGTGTGTGTGTGTGTGTGTATATACTACTGTACTTTTTAGATCCTCCTACGCAACCTAACCTATTATAGTTAAGTATAGTAGGCTATACACTATTTTGTTAGTATGTGTTATAAAATGAAATTGCATGTTATTATTATTAATATTATTATTATTAATATTATTATTATTATTATTATTAGTAGTAGTATTATTATTATTATTATTGTTATTATTATTACATGCTAATATAATACAAAGTTGCCTGCCAGATTTCCTCAGAGATGGGAGGAGCACATTGGCGGCGGTGTTGTTTATACTCCGCCCGATTACTGATTCCTATTCACCGAGCCAGAGCTGGCGGGCGGCGTGTTATGTGCCACGTTTTGTTTCCCATTGAGCGTACCGCTCAGCTGGGGAGTAGGAGATTTCATAAAAAGAAAGTTTGAGTGGAGAGCACACCTTTTCCTTCACATACAGTTATCTTAGACCATCTACTAGTATAATAGTTTGCACAAAAATACTCTACACTCTT
Source organism: Homarus americanus (assembly GCF_018991925.1). Lineage (NCBI taxonomy): Eukaryota > Metazoa > Arthropoda > Malacostraca > Decapoda > Nephropidae > Homarus > Homarus americanus. The sequence goes on from NW_024718879.1 coordinate 938, forward strand.
TCTAGGTTATTGTTATGTTGTTTTTTTTTTTTTGACTTCTCATCAGATTGTGCATTCAACTAATATACACTATTAGTGTGTTTATTATTATGTTTTATAGTATTATTTCGTATAATATTGGGTAACACAATTATAGTCACTAATATACACTATTAGTGTGTTTATTATTATGTTTTATAGTATTATTTCGTATAATATTGGGTAACACAATTATAGTCACTAGTATAGTTTATTATTGGGGTTTATAGCAGTTTGTGGTCTAATAGTATCATGCTTTATGAGTGGTGTTCTATGTAGTGATGATTAGGCAATAATATATGCTTTGGGTGTTTATAGCAGTTTTTGTGGTCTACTAGTATCATGCTTTATGGGTGGTGTTCTATGTAGTGATGATTAGGCCATAAAATATGCTTTTGGTTTATTGCTAACAAAATATACTTTGCTCTACCGCTGTCGTGCAAAACATGGTGAAACTTACATACACCGTTAATAAAGTATTCATGGAAGAAGAAGAAGAAGAAGAAGAAGAAGAAGAAGAAGTACGAGGAAGAATTGTGGAGGGAATGAACAGTGAGACAATGTAAAGCCTCCGGGATGGCGGCAGCGTTTCTGTTATTAATATATAATAAGACAATAGGAAAATATGTTGTTGTCTCTACCTGTATTATTACCTTTGCGATAGCATGGTTCAATTTTGGGAGGACAGAGGAAGGAGCAGGAGGTTAGGAAGGGAGAGATAGTGTCTGTGATCCTCGGGTCACCACTCCTCGGATTGTGTCAGTTCAAGTTTAGAAGCTCCAACAACTTTCCTGAATACGAATTCGCAACCTTTCGATTTACAACAGGTACCTACTTACTGCTACAGTAGGTGAACAGGGACCAAGGGGGCTAGGAATAGTGTCCAAACAACTTGCTCCTGCCTGCCTGTGTGATGTAGTCGTGGCCACAATTAGGTTAGGATACAGACACATCTGGCAAGTTAGTAACGCTGTACCCATACCGGAACACTCAGCATGTAAACTTTGTGATACACCTTTAAAGCACTATATTATTGAATGTGACACTGTCAAAGACTTCAGGCCACCTCACTTATTGTATCTTGAACTATGTCATTACTTCATTGAGGACATTACATTCTTGCTGTTTATCCCAAATTGGCTAGCTAGCTAGCCCACCCTGATTAGTCTACAATTACAATATGACTCCAATGTATGCTGCTGGTAAATGTGTACTGTCAATGAACCAGAGTGAAAATAAGGTCGCCTCCCTTGCTGCTGCTGCTAAAGCTGCTGCTGCTTCTTGCGCCCTTCTAAGTCCCGTTTAAGTCCCCCACCCCAGGCCCCCGCAGTACCCCTTCACATCTACACCATTCAAAAACATTTACACTCAATTTGCACAGAGTGTTATCCTGCAAAACGTTGATGTCGTATATTTCTCTCTTTCAGTGATATCCTGTGGCTCCGAAAGGAGCCTGTTTGGTTAGGTTGTCTTGTGTGAACGAACCTTGGGTTCTTATTTCTTCTCTGTCTTCTTGGGGAGGAGCACAGCTTGGATGTTAGGAAGGACACCCCCTTGGGCAATGGTGACTCCAGACAGGAGCTTGTTCAGCTCCTCGTCATTGCGAATGGCAAGCTGAAGATGACGCGGGATAATGCGGGTCTTCTTGTTGTCGCGGGCGGCGTTACCGGCCAGCTCGAGCACTTCTGCTGCCAGGTACTCCATGACGGCTGCAAGGTACACAGGTGCACCTGCACCAACACGCTCAGCATAGTTGCCTTTACGCAAGGGACGGTGGATCCTACCCACGGGGAACTGGAGTCCGGCCCTGCTAGAACGGGACTTTGACTTGCCCTTCACCTTGCCTCCCTTGCCGCGTCCTGACATGTTGCTGCTGCTGCTTTTCGTGATAGGAGTTAAATTTCCGCCCGCCACCTTGGTCTTTTATACCAAGCTCAGGATCAGGCCAGGTGGCCGTCTCGCGGACCCAACCAATGTAAGAGAGCCGTAGCTGCAGCCAGTCTGATCCTGAGCGGCCCGCTCGGTATATAAGGAAAAGTTAGTCGGGCCAGTTTTCAATTCTCTCGCTCCGCGCCACGAGTAACTGTGCCGCCATGCCTCCCAAAACTTCCGGAAAGGCTGCCAAGAAGGCTGGAAAGGCCCAGAAGGCCATTGCCAAGGGTGACAAGAAGAAGAAGCGCAGGAGGAAGGAAAGCTACAGCATCTACATCTACAAGGTACTGAAGCAAGTGCACCCCGACACAGGAGTCTCCTCCAAAGCTATGTCCATCATGAACTCTTTCGTGAACGACATCTTCGAGCGCATCGCTGCCGAGGCTTCCCGCCTGGCGCACTACAACAAACGCTCCACCATTACAAGTCGGGAAATCCAGACAGCTGTCCGACTCTTGCTGCCCGGTGAACTGGCCAAGCATGCCGTGTCTGAGGGCACCAAGGCTGTCACCAAGTACACCTCTTCCAAGTAAGAGGTTACTTGTGCACAACAAACACGCCATCCCACTACTACAACTTAATCGGCTCCATCGGAGCCACAGTTACATGTTAAAGAGACAGTTACCGACAGTGATATATTGAGAGGGAAATAAAAAAATAAAAAAATTATAATAATCTGCATTCTCTATTGGCGTAGAAACCGGACTAAATCGAAACATAATAAATAAATAAATAAATTCTGCGTGGAGTACTTTTACACCCACTGCAAAGTGACATACATGGAGTGTGTTTGGGCTTCATTTCATGTTTGCAGCACGCCTAATTCATGTAAACAATTTATTTTATTTTATTGTATTTTATTGTATTTTCTTTTATTTTATTTATTTATTTACTTACTTATTCTTTATACATTTATTTGTTACTAGCTCTTGTTTGTTGCACCCACCCACCTCCCGAATTGATGACCTACTATACATTCGTGCCTGCACGAATGTTACCAACTTACCGTTAGGCGATTTGGGTAACCGAAATTAACGCTCTCCTACCACCAACCATTTCGATTGTCATGAAAATTATCTTCAGAACAGTTCTTTGGCCCTGAGAAGGGCCGAGTTATAGATGTCTGGTAGGTTTTGTTGTGCTTTTTCTTTTTCCCCAAGGAAGAGGACTTAAGCACGCTCTCCGCGGATGCGCCGGGCCAGCTGGATGTCCTTGGGCATGATGGTAACGCGCTTGGCGTGAATGGCACACAGGTTGGTGTCCTCGAAAAGACCCACCAGGTAAGCCTCAGAGGCTTCCTGCAGAGCCATGACGGCAGACGACTGGAAGCGCAGGTCAGTCTTGAAATCCTGGGCGATCTCACGCACCAGGCGCTGGAAGGGCAGCTTCCTGATGAGTAGCTCTGTGCTCTTCTGGTAACGACGGATCTCACGAAGGGTGACGGTTCCGGGCCTGTAACGATGGGGCTTCTTGACACCACCGGTGGCTGGGGCGGACTTGCGAGCTGCCTTGGTGGCAAGCTGCTTCCGTGGAGCCTTGCCTCCAGTGGACTTGCGGGCAGTCTGTTTAGTACGGGCCATCTCGACGACGAAATAGTCAATACGGGCGGCCCGGTTGTTGTTGTTGTTGTATAGATTGTCGGACCGTAGTCCGACACGGGCCTTTGCCTATAGGCGGCCCGTTTGGTGGTTCCGGCTGGAGCTCCAGGAGCAGCCAGACCGGATTGGGATGGAGGTGGTCCCACCTGCAGATTGGAGGGATACTGCAGGTTGCAAGTGTGAGCGGACCCCCGATCAGTGGACGCTTACCACCGGCCCCCACTCTTGGACGTGGTCAGCCTCGGAGTGGCGCGCCCCCCGAACTGGGGTCCGCACTTGCTGGGAGAGGATGCTTTCTAAGCTATCTGGGTGGTGGGTATCGTGTGATGACCCGGAGTAGGTGGTGAATGTGGTCTGTATGGGCCTTTCGGGTTAGAGTGGCCGCTGGTGTTGTGTGTGTTTCTTGGGAGATTTGAGTTCTGTCTCGGAGGCTTTGTGTGACCTCGCAATCGAGGAGATAGTGTTCAAGTGGGTTGGCTGCTGGCTCCTGACAGTAGGTGCATTCCATGACGTCGTTTCCGATCATCTGCCAGGAGCACTTGTACCCTAGTCGTAGTCGGTGAAGGCTGACTTGGGTTTGTCTTGGAGTTTTCTTGTCTGCGAAAGGTGGTTCCCCTTTTGTGGCCGCCAGGTACCATTTGGCTGATTGGGAACCAGCGTTGAGTGCGTGAAGGAAGCTCTTTTTGATGTGGAGCTTGGTAGTCTTTCTGAGGTGATTCTTGATCTGTTGCACACTTGCTGGAACTTGGATGTGTACGCTACTGCGTGTAGCTGCTTTGGCTGCTTCGTCTGCCACGTCGTTTCCTCCGATCCCTACATGACTGGGAATCCAGTGTAAGACGACTGGTCGGTTTTGGCTTTGGAATTCCTGTAGCTGTGCGAGGATCGAGGTGATGATGTGGACGTTGTCTCTTGGTTGACTGTGTTGTAGCGCCTGCATGGCCGATTTCGAGTCCGTGTGAATTATGACGGACTTGTTGTGTTGTGTTGCAGCGTGTTGTAGGGCCTTTGAGATTGCTACCAGTTCTGTTTGTAGGGTGGAGCAGTCGTTGGAAAGTCTCCATTGGAGGGTCTGACCTTGGGTGTAGAAGGCCGCTCCGGATCTGTGATATTTTGGGTCCACCGAGCCGTCTGTGAAGTATGATGCTGCATCAGCCGGTGTCTCGGTGGCTATGGCTTGGAGAGTTATTTTTTTGAGATCCTCCTTCTGGAGGTTGGCTTTACTATCGCCGAGGTCGGTGAATTTGAGTGTGGCTGGTGGAGGGCTCCATGGTGGAGGAACAGTGTAACCATTGTCTCGTGTGTCTTGGTTGTTCTTGACGAGTGTTTCTGCTTGCAGGTGTCGGATGACCTCGCTTGCCTCGTGCGACCAGGTGGCCCCTCGCACTCTGTGGTCGAGGTGGAGGGAGGCACTGATTCGAATCTTGGCAGCTGTGGGCTTGTCTGCTCTGCAGATTTTGGCGAGGAGACCAGCTGTCACCTGCTTGACTCGTACTGCCAGGGGTGGTAGCTCGGTTTCCATTTGCAGATTGCAGATTCTGGTCCACATGGGTGCTCCGAGCATGGTCCTGAGAGCATTGTTTTGAATGACTTCTAGCTTAGCTATTTGGTCTTCTCTCAGTCCAATGAGTGCTGGAGCACTGTAATCTACCAGCGATCTGATGGCGGCTGTGTAGTAGGCTTTGAGCACATGAAGGTTTGCTCCTGCGGATTTGCTGGTGAGCGACCTCATTATATTGTGTCTGCTCTTCGTCCTGTGCCTGAGATTCTCGAGTTGCGGCTTGAAGGTGAGTTTCTGGTCAAACCAGATTCCAAGACACTGGTGGGCGTTGGTCCAGACTACCGGCGTGTTTTGTATGGAGAGCGTCTTGTCTGGTGTGTCTGTGCAGATGGCCATCGCTTTCGACTTGGCTGGATTTATCTTGAGTCCAAGTCTGTTGCACTCCTCTTCTATAAGTTGGAGTGCGTGTTGCGTGTTGGCTAGTCTGTTCGATCCTCTTACTATAAGCTGTAAGTCGTCTGCATAGCATAGGAGCTTGGCTGTTTGTCTGAAGGGAAGTTTGACTAGATTTTCCATCAGGACGTTGAACAGCATTGGACTGAGGATGCCTCCTTGTGGGGTTCCGTTTTCATGGACCCTGTAGCTTGAGGTTGCTCCCTGAAAGCGTACTCGTGCTTCTCTCTGTGTGAGGTAGTTCTGGATCCACCCCAGCAACCTTCCTTTGACGCCTTTTTTAGCGAGCGTAGTTGTAATGGCCAAAGGATTTGCTAGTTCGAAGGCTTTCTCCAGGTCGAGGAAGACCACCAGAGCTGGTTTGTTGTCCACTGTGCTGAGTATCTCGGCGATGTTGTTGCCTGTGCCGGTGTTCTCGGTGTAAGCAAAGATGTGAGGGTGTGGGCTGCCTACTTTCCACTTGAGTCGGTTGAGAGCCATTCTTTCTCCGGTCTTCGCTATGCAGCTGAGAAGGGAGATGGGCCTCGGCTTGTCTGGTTCTCTGGGCTTCGGAATGGGCTGTATATCTGCCTTCTTCCATTCCGGTGGGAGTCTTTGTGCTGTCCACGAAGCATTGATGGCTTGCAGCAGAGCCTCGTGTCCGGCTGTACCGGCATGAGAGAGCATGGAGTAGGTTATCCTGTCGGCCCCTGGAGCTGTATCCTTGCTTCGTTTTAGCGACTTCTGGAGTTCTTGCTGGTTGAATGGTCTGTCAGTGTCATCTTCACTGTTGCAGGCCTCTTCGATCATCTGGAGTCTGACCTGTCGCAGACGCCGTTGTGTCTCCTCCGCCTGTCTCGGGAGGTTCTTCGTTGCTGCTCGGTCAGAGAACAGTTTTGCAAGTCTCTCGGCTTCCTCTTCTGGGTTGGGATGAGTTGGTGGTGGTGGTGTTGCCTTCCCAGATGCCCTTCGGATCTGGGCCCACATCTTGCCAAGGGTGGTGTGCTCGTTCAGTTCGGAGCACCACTTGAGCCAGCTTGCGTTTTTAATTTCTTCCTTCTCTTCCCTGGTATCCTTGACTATGACTTGCAGGAGATGTCTGTTTGTTGCCGTGGGATGTCTCCTGTAGTTTCTTCGGGCCATGTTCACTCTGTGGTTGAGTTCTTTCACCCTGGGACAGTAGTACCAGTAATCATTGTACTGTCTTGATGTGGGTTTTGTTTTTGGGATAGCCTCTTCTGCCGCTAGGTGAAACGCCTCGACCAATTGGTGGTGGAGGGATGTCTCATCCGCGGGTGCTGCGCCGGCCGGCTGTGATTTTTCGCGCCACTTAGCCAGGTGTTTCTTGAAGAGTCCCCAGTCTGCCTTTTGAGTGTTGTATCTCCATCTCGGGGGGGGTGGAGTGGGGAGTTTGTTCACCTTCAGCGTTGTTAGGGTGGCGAAGTGGTCACTGGTCAGCGTGGGGTGTATCTGCCAGGAGGCCGAAGGCTGTAGTGCACTGGAGACGAAGGTTAGATCTAGCCTTCCTCCCCTAGTGTGGGTGGGCTCTCCGGTGTTCAGGAGGCAGATCTCGGGTGTATCTTGAAAGGTGGTGTATAGGTGTAGGCCGTCTTCATTTGTGGGGCTTGCCGAGCTTAGGAAGGGATGATGTGCGTTGAAATCCCCTCCTATGAGTGTGGCGTGGTCAGCGGCCGAAGCAAATAATTGAGTAACCTCCAGTGAGCCCCTTGGGTTCTTGTAGATGTTGTGAACAGTTAATTCCCGTTCTTGGAGGGTTACTTTGACGGCCTGTGTCTCGATGTTTTCCCCACATGGAAATTGCTGCGTGACATCGGCGGAGGGTATGCTTGACTTGACCAAGATCATACATCCTCTTGTTGACGCCTGCGTGAAATGCCTCCTGTATGTCTTGTAACCGCTGAATTTGAAACAGTGGTGTTCTTGTAGAAGTGTTTCTTGTAGGAGTATGATGTCAAGCTTGTCCTTGGCTGCTGCTTCTTGTAGGAGGTGTTTCTTGTTTTTGATGCCCTGAGCATTCCATGTTAGGATGTTCAGGGTGCTGACGTTTTCCACCACTGTTTCATCGGGGACTTCTGGTGGTCCTCGATGGAGATGTCCAAGTTCGATTCCAACTGAATCAGGTCCATGTCTTCGTGTTCTGTGGTTTTTGCCTTCTGGGCCGTGGTTCGGTTCAGGGGAGTTGAAACGTCCAGTTTCTTTCTGGGAGCTGTCGGTATCTTGGGAGCTGTCGGTGTCTTGGGTTCTCTGGTGGCCTTCTTCGGTGTAGAGTGTACCTCGGCTGTTACTCGTGTGCGGACCGGCGTGGCTTCCTCCACTGAGGTGGCTGGAGCTGTGGCGACTTGCCCGAGGACGCTCCCCATGAGTATTTGGAGCTGTGTGGGTTGGATCTTGTGGCCCAGTAGTCCGGCTAGGCCCTCCGCGAAGGTCGTCAGTACATTGGCTAGGTCTGATATGTGTATCATTCCTTCTGGTGCCTTGGTGTGTGCTTCTTTTGTCTTTCTCGTGGTTGTCGTTCTCTGCTGCTTGGGTGGCTGAGGTGTGGCTGTAGTGAGGCCAGGAAACTGGGCTGCACTTTGGGTGTTGACTGGCTGAGGAGGTTGTCTTTGTTGTTTGGGCCTTTGGGTTCCCCACACGAAGGTACTTGGTGGGGCTGGTGTGTAGGCGGTGGGGGCCGGTCTTGCTGCTGGTCGGTTTGCCTGGACCCTCTTTGTTCTCTCGGAGCATCCAGGATTCCAGGCGTGGTGTTTGCCCCCGCAGTTGGCACACTTGGGGGCAATTTTTTCCCCATTTTTCAGCTTGGTGAGGCAGGACTGTGTGCCGTGCTTCTGTGCGCAGACTGCGCAGATTTCCCTGTACGTGCACCTTGTCTGATGGTGCCCGTATTTCTGGCATCTGAAGCATCGCAGGGGCTCTGGGACGAAGGGCCTCACTTCGTAGATCCCCCAGGTTTTGAGGTCTATGGTGCTGGGGGGTGAGCCGTAGTGCGTTATGAGGACTTGTTTCGTGGTGGCCGTCTTGTCGGACAGGGGAGAGCATCTCTCGGCTTTTAGGATCTTCGGGTGGTTCTCCAGGGGTTCGAGAGGTAGTTCCTTTGGGTACCGGAGGACTACCGACTTCATCAGTTTCTGGGCGGGGTCTAGCTTGGTTGAAGTAATGGTGGTGGTGTTTTGTAGGTAAGTGTCGAGGGTGGTGGCGGAGTTCTTGTCTTTGGGGTGAACGATCATCTCCCCCTTTAGGTTGGGCCGCACTGAGAACTTGGCCAGTGGGTTTTGCTTTTCCATCTCTGTGACGGCGGCATATGTTGTTTTTGCGTCCGTTTTCGTGATCCGGAATTTTGGCAGTGTCGTTGGAGGTGAGCTGGTGGTGGTGATGGGTGCCTTGGGGGCTGCTTGACGGCAATCGTTTCCCGAAAAGGCACGTCGGCGTTTCTTATTTTCTACCTTCGTCCAATTGTCCTCAGTAGCGGTAGCAGTGGTGGTGGTGGTGGAGGTGGTGGTGGTGGTGGAGTTGTTGGAGGTGGTGGCAGAGTTCCTACTTTTCAGGGCTTCGTTGAAGGCGCGTAACTGGTCTGCTTTCTCTGTGCGAAGCCTGTCGTGGTTCGGGTCGTCAGGTTGGCGGTTCAGGCGGGGATCGCGGTTAGGAGGGCGTACGCGCTCCATAACCGGGTTTATTTTTTTTTTTTTTTTTTAGATCCTACCTATTCCGGTTGAGTAAATAGCAAAGGAATTACAGCACTCCCCACTAGCTGGTGGTCGTAGAGTGGTTCCTGAGCTTCTCTCACGGAGCCCCGATTGGGGAAGCCTACTTCCTAGTGTATGTGACTGCTCACTTATAGACGTGAGCTAAGTGTGCCTATTTGGGAAGGATAAGGATTGCTACCCTCTTTCCAGGTGGACCCGCACGATCACGGTTTTCCTGGAAAGACTCGGCTGGGGAGGGTTTTGCTCCGACCCCCTTTCGTGTTCACAATCTCCTGGGAGGGAGGTGAACAGTTACAGGGGGGACCGCAGGACGAATACACTTTTGAGGGTGCAGGTCCCTAGGCCAGAGCGAAAAAGGAAAAATAGTAGTAGAAGGAAAAGGGCTCAAACCACGCCGGGAATATCGCGCTATAACTGCTCTCCAGCTGGAGTGTGGGTCACTCACACCACCAGTGGGGAGGGCAAGCTAATGCTCGATAAACCAAGAACGCTCGTGAGTTGTTGTGGGCGATGACAGTCGTGGGTGGTCCGGTCCGGGAAGATGGCCAACAATGGCACGAGGGAGAGGGCGGTCTTCGACTGGCGGCCCGGCAGGCGGGCGGGCTTATATACAGACATTCTCCACCTCAGTGGCCACCTCATTGGCCACGAGTGCCGCATGCGTCATCCGCAAGCTACGCCCCACCTCCAAGAGGGAGGGACGGCCTTGGATGAACGATACTACCGCTGCGTCCACAGCACGCCACCTACTCCCACCAAACCGTGGGCGAAGCCATCACACTCTCTCTCCCTCACCATGAACGGATACGAGTTTGTTAACGTGGCGCGGATACGTCCGGACACGCCGACCTGCCCCAAGAAACTAAACCTCCTAGTTCTCCAGAAGTTTTTCGAAGCTAATGGGATCGTGGGGGTCACCAAGGTAGAACGCCTAAAGCTCCATGGTGACATCAAGATCACCTTCGCCGAGATGGGCATGCCCGCTCAACTCGCGGAGATCCCAGACATCAACGGCATTCCTTTTAAAATGTTTGCCTTCATGTGGGACAACTTGAAGCTGGGTGTAATCTCCCACGCCGAAATTGCCCACATGGACAAAGCAGAGCTGAGTGAGCTCCTCAAGGAGCAGCAGCTCCAAGTTGTGAAGAAGCTGTCCGACACCACTGCCCTCATCGGACACCACTCCACCCTACCCAAGGAAGCTCAACTGGCGTGGGTAACTATGCCAGTCAAGCCCTACTGCAGACCGAAACGGTGTTACAAATGCCAGCACTATGGACACACTGTAAACAAGTGTGAGGCGCAGGAAGACACCTGCTCCATGTGTGGCAGCCCTGGACACCGCTACACGGCCTGCCCCAACACAGAGAAAAAATGCGTTGCCTGTGGTGGCCCACACTCCTCCGCCGACCGGACCTGCCCCAGATGGAAGGAGGAATGCAGGGTAGCCAAGGCTCGTCTTGAGAAAAAACTGAGCTACAAAGAGGCCCTCCTTGCTGTACGCTCCCAAGAAAAGAAAAAACCAGCAGTAAAGAAAAACCAAGAAAAGAAAACTCAACAGAAGCAGCCCACCACACAGAACCAAGAACACCACGTGGCCCGTGGTGCTGAAGCCCACGCGGCCAGTGGTGCTGAAGCCCACGTGGTCAACCTCTCCCTCTCTGAATTCTTCCACACCTATGAGGACTTAAAATACGAGGAGGAAGACGAACAAGAAGACCCAAACACAAACGAATGGACAATTCAAGAGAGCAAGAAGAGAAGGAGAGAGAGAAGAAAATCGACATCAAGCTAAGAAGACCAAGACATCCCCTCCACACAAGAAACCAAAACACAATCAAGCCGACCAAGCACTGAACATCCATTGCCCAACCCAACACGCACCTGACGCCTGACCTGACGCTTGACCTGACGCTTGACCTGACGCTAGCCTGGCCTTGTCTTGTCGCCTCCCTGCCGCGTCCAGCCGGGTTGTTGCTGCTGCCCCCATCTTATAATCCCTCACGCAAGCGGTGTTTAGCCACTGCATCTGTTCTCTCCTCCTAAAATTCACTTCAATCCTCCCTTTATTCTTCTCCTGAACCTCCTTCCCCCCTGTCACTAGCATTTTTCGATTCGGCGAAGCCACATTGGAGCCAGGACCACCACAGAGAGCAGACACGCAGAGCGACGGGGAAGCCGGAGATCAAACGGACATAGCTGATTCGCTAGTTCTGGGACCTCTCCCACCTTCCCACCAACCTTGGAAATCACAAGCACCTGACTCCATTCTCCAACTGACAATTCTGTTGATTCAATCGACACATTGAGCCTCTCCTACAGTATCGGACCTCCCTTAGGAACCCCGAATGCTGCTGAGGGGCTTGGTGTGAAGAAAGAGTCAGCAGTAAGTTTTCAGACCTTTTTCTACCACTCTAACCTTTATCTTCCGTGCCGTGAAAGGACCTATTCCCCTGTCAGTTGACGTACAGGGGAGTATTCGTCTGGAAACGCCCTCTGTCCCCACACCTCGCTAGTGCGTGTTTGTGTGAAGGGCGGGGGGTCAGCACAGCCTGCCGATTCGCCTGGGGACCTCTGTGATAGTGCAGGGCCTCCCCTACGTGAGGGGCGCAGGAAATTAGGGACAATTTGTTAGGGGAGATCTCCATAAATCTCCAATTCCACCAGTTAACATGCCTTCAATTAAACTCAAAGTGGACCGTACCATCCAACAGTGCACAGACCTCGCTTCACTCATTTTTCAGCTGACTTTGATCTTCCAAATACGTTCCTTCACCAATGACGACATTATCAAAGTATTTGTACAGAATGACGAAGACGCCGACCTATTCCACTCCCCAGCATTGAACAAAAAACTAAAAGACAATGGCTTAACGGTCCTCAGCTCACCCGAATACCGCGCAAAATGCACCCTCATATGTAGAAAAATCATCCCCCATATCCTTGACAATCCTAACCTATTGACAGAACTCAACACACACAACACCTCCCAAATGACATATGCAGCCCGGATGGGAACTCTCCCCATGTTGAAAATCACTACAGCTACACAAACTGACGCCATCAAATTGAAATCCAACGGAATTAAATTCGGCAATAACATCATCCCCTCACATAACATCGAATTCCAACACTACATCCCAGTCCACCAATGCTACAACTGCTATCAATTTGGACATACCACCAACCGTTGCAGTAACTCACTAACCTGTTCAAAATGTGCCAATCAAGGCCACTCATACAGAAACTGCACTGCCACTGTTACTAGATGCTGCAATTGTAAAGGCCCACACTCTGCCGTCAGCAACAAGTGCCAAATCAGACTCAACAACAGCACAACACCTCTCCCTCCCCGCCTACGCCTACCCTCACCTCCCACTGCACCTCCTCCTCCTCCCCACCACTCACTCCCTACTCCCACGACTCTCTCCACCCGCACTTGCTGGACCAACAACCTGACCGCCCCCTCCCTTCCCCCGACACTGACGCAAAAATCACCACCATCATACTTCTGGCACATTCCCTAAGCAACGGTAATAGATCACTTTTTCTAAATCTGGTAATTGAGGGTTTGAAGGCTAACGGCCTCCCTACCATAAACATTCCTGACTCCTTCAGAACCGGTCCCGACCTCATCTTCCCCACTGCCCCCATCTCCGACCGTACCAACATGCCCCCCCCACCCCCCAGAGAATCCACTGTCTCCCTCCTCCCCTCCACTTCTGCCATGCCTACACCTGACTTATCTCACCATTATACCATTACCTCACCCCCCAAAGTAATCAGTCCAAAACATACCGGCCCCTCCACCTCGACCTTGCCTACACCCGACTTCTCCCACTTGACTACGTTGAACTCCCGGACCACGAACACCCAAACCAAACCCGATCCTCCCCTAACACCCCAGACTCCCAAGAATAAAATGGCAGCCCTTCCCCCCACAGAAATAGTGGTCAAGACCCCTAGACCAAAGAGGAAGAACACCTCCCCCCTGTCTTCCTATACACCTGACAGCAAAAAAATTATTCAATACACTCATCCAACCAAATCAATAATCAAAGTAAACCTATACGGCACTACCCCAAAGGAAACAGAAATCAACCCCGACACGAACCTAGCACACTCCCCTCAACCTCCCGACTCCCCCACACACAGTCACGTAACTGCCCTTCCCTCATTTGCATACACAACACTCATACCACCACCTCGCTCACTGTCACTCGAAAATTTAGACCTCATCTCTGCACCCCAGAATTTCCATCTTTAAGTATTAAACAGACCAACACTCCCCTCCCACCTCCCTTATATTAATATCTTCCCTATAACCACACCCAACAATTTCCCCCCAAATTAAACCTAACCTCTCCTTAACCCTCACTCAACGATTCCCACCCAACCTAACCAAATCAACCTAACCTAATAACCTAACCTCTCCTCAGCCCACACCCACCGATTCCCACCTAACCTAACCCAATCAACCTAACCTAACTTAAGACCAATTCTTTCCTCCCCCCCCTTACTCCAAACCCCACGCCACCAACTCAAACTCAAGACCACTCCAAAAAAA
>NW_024718880.1:0-1752 GCF_018991925.1 Homarus americanus
TAAGGGAGACATGGGAGTAAGGGGGGAGTAAGGAGGAGTAAGGGGGGGAGTAAGGGTAGGAGTAAGGGTGGAGTAAGGTGGGAGTAAGGGTGGGAATAAATGGGATAAGGAGTGGGAGTAAGGTGGGACAGGAGTAAGGGCATGAAAAGGAAAGGAGATAAGGGAGGAAAAAACACACAACAAACAACAAACAAAAAAAAAAAAGGATTAAAGGGATAAGGTAGGATAAGGTATAACATAAAGGGTAAAAGGCAGGAGAAGGGGAACAAGGCAAAGAGAAGAGGGTGAAGCCAAGGCAGAAGCAAGGAGAGTAAGGGCATAAGAAGTCAACAACAAAACAAAAACAACAAAAAAAGTAATGGGCATAATAAGGTGGGAGCAAGGGGTGGGAATAAGGGGTGGGAATAAGGGGTGGGATTAAGGGGTGGGAGTAAGGGGTAGGAGTAAGGGGTAGGAGTGACGAGTAAGAATGTGGGACAAGAGGGAGGGGTAGCAGTGGGGGGTAGGGTTAGGTTACAAACTTCTATTTACTTCATCATCTGTATCCTGCTGGTGATGTTCTCTCTTTAAACAATTTGTAAAATAAATAAATAAATGGTCAGGTGTAAATGGTAAGAATTTAACAGAGTAATACTGAGGTATTACAAGAAAGAACTAAAACTGTCCACTGTGTGTATCAACATTTTATAAAAGTATTTGTGAAGCTGTAAAATACTTAGATATAAACTTTTAATTCAACTCTGTAATAAAAATAATTGCAATAATGAATCTAAACAAGAAATGAACTGGGTGAAAAAAATCTACAAAATACTAAAAATATAAAAAGAAGAATTACAGTAAAACCTGAATCATTGTAATAAACATTATTAAACTTTTCGTTGTTATGACCTAAAACAAACAAGGAAGACTCGTCTAGATTTTCGCTCTGTGAATTAACTCCTTGGATCGCTTTGGGCAAGAGGGGAGTTACTCCGACTTATTCCGTGAAAATATTCCCAACTGTCCATAGAATCCGTTACAGTTTCCTTTATAGTAAGTGACTCACAAATGATTAATATTCCCATTCACCAATACTTTATTATATCAGAGAACAGTGCAGAGATAAGCTGGCCAATGAGCGATGGTCAAAGATAATACAGATTTAATACTGGATTGATAAGTACAGCTATAGTGATTTGTTTCATGTTACAGTAATAATAAACTTTATCAAATGTTATAACTACCAAAGTGTTATTTTCGTGATCGATACCCTGCTGCCAGGATTATAACATCGTTTAAAAGTTCAGTAAAAATATCATGCAGATTAAAACCTAACCTAGTGTATCGTAACCTAACTTAGCCTTTCCTAAGCCAACTTAGACTATCCTAAACTAGCCTAACCTATCCTAATCACACCAAACCTAACCTATCCTAAATTTATATATCATCAACAGATTTATAGATATGTTGGAGAAATAATTATCAAAAGTTTGTTGTCTCTGCAAATGTATTTTTAAAAAAAGAAAATGAAATTAAAACTTTCTAGAGAACTCAATTGTGTCATGAGCGTTGCGGCTTGGTTAGGTTAGGTAACATTAGGTTAGGTTAGATAAGGTAAGGTAAGATTAGGTAAGGTGAGTTAGTGTTAGGGTTAAATACATTTTACTAATTTTGCATCAAAATAATCACGACTGAAGGTATCGGATAAAAAACCTCTGAATATAATTCTTTTTCTGAGAAAAAAAAAGTCTAACAAGCATTATTAAAACATAT
>NW_024718881.1:0-13144 GCF_018991925.1 Homarus americanus
GTGTGGCTATTGGGGGAGGCTGGAGGCTATGCCTAAAAAAGTAGTAGTAGTAACAAAACACCCCTTCATGGCATTTAGCACCAAGCTGGTAAATTTAAAACAAATTAATGAAAACCTACTTTTCCCTCGACTGCATGAGAAAGTCATCGTACTTGGGGAATAAAGGCACACAATTAAAAAAAAATATTTATGCATAATGTTCAACCTTTTAAAATATCTTCTTTCTTTATAAATGTAAATTCACTTGAAAGGTTGTATTTTACCATCTTTCAGGTGTCGAATTTAATAAGCATCCTACTGAAGAACAAGAAAAAGTATGTCTCCGCTGCCAACTAATACTCCTTTGCTGTCACTTGGAATCAAGTATGTAGCTCATCCAGCTATGATACAATGATATGAGATATTAAGGATGTCACTTACATTAGTGAGCTCTCAGGTGGCTAGAGAGGCCGATATGGGACCGGCAGGGTCGTCCACAGATGTTACATAAGAACATAAGAATGGAGGAAACTGCAGCGGGTCTATTGGCCCATACTGGGCAGTCCCGTTTACACCCAACCCCTGTTGCTCATATAAGCATCCAACCTATGTTTGAAGCTATTCAGCGTATTCGAGTTAATGATGATATTTGGTAACTTGTTCCATTCATCCACTACTCTGTTTCCAAACCAGTGTTTACCTATTTCACGCCTAAATCTAAATTTGTCTAATTTAAAACCATTCTGAGTTAAACTCCTGGTTGGATAGTTTGAGTACCTTTGTAATGTCACTTTGTTTAGCCTGCCTTCCCTTATATACACCTCTATCAGGTCGCCCCTCGCTCTGCAAATGCTCGAGGTGCAAATTAGATACTTTTAACCTGTCTCTATACTCAGGTTCCTAATGCGGGATTAGTCTTGTCATTCTCCTCTGAATTCTTTCCAAGTTCTATATCCATTCTGTATCGGTGACCAGAACTGAACTTTCGTAATCCGGGTGTGGTCTCACAAGAGCAAGATACAGTTTTAGGATGACCTCGCTAGTCTTGTAACTAACACTCCTTTGTATGAACCCAAGTACTTTATTAGCCTTGTTACGAGCAAAAACACATTGTTTACTTGGCTTAAGGTTACTAGTTATCATTACTCCTAAATCTCTCTCGCAGTCGGATTTCTCTATGGCATCGTTGTTCATCTGGTATCTGGTTTCCCTGTTTACATCTCCTATACTGAGTACTTTACATTTGTCCACGTTGAATTTCATCTGCCATTTTTCAGACCATTCGAAAAATTTGTTTAGATCTTCCTGTAGGTTTGTGGAGTCCTCGTCAGATTTAATAACACGTCCTATTTTAGTGCCATCAGCAAATTTGCTTATGTTGCTGTCAATGCCGATATATATGTCGTTTATGTATATAATAAATAATAATGGTCCAAGTACTGAGCCTTGGGGAACTCCACTTGTGACATTGCTCCAATGGGACTTAGTGCCATTAATGCTCACTCACTGTTTCCTGTCCTGTAACCACGCCCTAATAGGGTGTGTCATACGGAGGCGAATTTTTTTTTTTTGAGTTTGAAAAATCGGCCCATGGTATTAATGATGTAGTTCTATGTGCAGAATCATGTGATATCTTCAGATTTGAAAAGTTTTCATTTTTTGCTAGGTAAATTTTAACTTGAAATCTTATGAAAATTCAGTATTCCCACCCTTTTACCAACACCACTAAATAGCTTATTTAAAGTAAAGTAAATGTATCAGGTTAATTTATTAGGATGAAAATGATCCAGAATAGTGAAGCGAATGATCTTGACACATTTATTAAATTTAATATTCCTTTAGAAAAAAAATCATCAAATACAAAAACCAGTTTTACTACTACGACCCGGTGTTGCTGCACACCATAGAGAACATATCTTTCTTGCTTCTGTTTCTACTCATCACCTCCCTGCTGACCACCTGAGCTCGGATGTAGCCTTCCCTCCTCTCCTGGCTGTACACGTGACTGCTGGCCTCGCACACTTGCTGTACACAACGCTCTATACTCTGGGTGTGCGAGGGCCAGGCAGGGACATGCATGGGGTTGTCCAGGAAAGCTCTGACTTGAACATTGGTGAGGCTGCAGGTAAGAGGGGGCTCACTGCCAGCCTGGATGTTATCCAGATCTATGATATCAGTGAGGGTCTTGGCACCTAGATTGACTTCAGGAGCCATCCTGACCCTGAAGGAATCGTCACCAACTGATTCGTCATGCCCAGCTCCTCTCATAAGTCTCATATCCAAGATATTTTTGACTGCCACTCTTCTCTCCTATCCTTACTGCAGAGCATTGTCTGCAGAACTGCCTCGGGATGAGCATACCAGGAAGATCTCCTCACAGTCTGCTCCACAATCTGAACAACCTTCCTTGGCTGACTCCTCAGGAGCTCAAGCTGGAAGAGAACATGCCTCGGACCTTCGGAGAATGATGACTTGACCTTGATGTTGAACCAATTTGGCAAGTAGACACTCACGATGAATTGGACAATAAGTCTCAGGTTGTGAAGCTGGTTCCCTTTCAGTTTATGATGAGCGACCCAAATTCTGCAGAACCTGAGAGCCGTTGTGAGCCACCTAGAATGTGAAACTGGACCTATCTGCAGGTAAGCAAGTCTATCGGGCATGACCCCAGTTTTGATGGCACTGCAAATCATGTAACCATAGTACTGGTCAGTACTCATGTCGTCAATGACAGTATGTGCAAGCTCAACGAGTGGAGGGCCAACTGTGATTTTTTCAAAGCTCGGATTTATTTCTAACTCAGTGGCAGAGTCCAGCATCTTGCCAAGAGGACCAGACCATCTGTTGTTTGAAAGAGTCTTGCCATCCAGCTCCTGGATCAGATGTCTGAGTGGCAACTCGTTTGTGTGGAGGTCACAAACAATCCAGACCAGCTTCCTCCCAATCTTCCGCTCTATCCACTGTATGCCCCCCCTTGCCGCCCTGTGTTCATGTTGGTGCTGTCCCCTCCAATGGCCTGCAGGGTCTGGTCTACGTTCCTCTCTCTGAGCCAGTTCACAATGTTATCTGCCACTATCTCAGCTGGTTTCCTGATGTCATCTTTCTCTGGAGTGAAATGCCACAAATACTTCCCTCCTGGTTCACTGCAGCAGGAGTAGTGTTCCTCCTTCACCATGGCAGGGAACAACTTGTCAGAATCTCCAACTTTCATGACAACTTTAGTGTCATCCCTTCTCCCATCAAAGAACAAACAATTGATTCCATTTTCTTTTATCCCCTTATCAAACTCCTCTTCTAGGTTACTGACAAGTTTCTCCTGAGCTCTCCTTACTTTGTTATGATCTATCACCAGGTGAACATCATCAAGTGTTATCAAACCACCGTCAATCCAGGCAGCTGTTGCTATCTCTGCAGTTTCTCTGAGACCAGTGTGGTGTCGCATGCTGGCTAGAGCTATGCTCGGGATATCTTTCCTATTTCGAATCTTATGCCTGGAAGGTTTGGGATCATTATTTTCTGGGTTAGGGACAAAGTCACCATTCTCCTGGTCAGCACTCGGATCAGCCATGGGGAAGTCATTAAACTCTGAATCAGCTTGACTCCAATCATCGGCCTTTTTTACCTCACCCTGGTCCTTTTCAAGTCTCTTTTCCTCGGCAACTCTTCTCCTCTTCTGTCTCTCTGTGGCAGCCTCCTGCCTCTTGGACTCCGGAATATCTTGGCTAGAAATCATGAGAGCCCCTATACTGCCAGTCTTCTCTCTCTGTGCTTTGACAAATGCCAGTTCGATCACAGGAATCTTCAGTTCACGCTTGCAAATACAGGAGATGTGGGCCTCGGATTTACAGTCACGATCGCATCCAAACTCAGGACAAAGAACAATTAGGCATTTGCAAGTAATTATGTCAAATAACTGGTCCAGTTGCTTGGCAAAGCTGTCCTTAACTGCAAGTTTTCCTCTCCCAAGAGAGATATCTCTTGCCTTTTCCCAACTGGCTAGCAGTCTCTCACTAATCTTCTTCTGACTTGTTATGACTGGAGGCTTGAACTGAGCGTTAGCCAGAGTGTACTGTGCCAAGACAGCTTTGGTCATATCACTGGCAATGTCTTTGTTTGTGTAAGTTCTTTGGTTCTTTTCACTGATTTGCCTGATTAAAACACCGTATCTCAAAGCATCTCTCAATGTAACTCCGACTTCAGGAGCTCTCTCCCAGACCCAAGATAGTGACTGAGATGGCTGGATTTTTGGTTCCTCGTCCTGACACAAGCAGCCATCGCAAATATTATCAACTTATAAATGCATCAGAATCTGAAACAGAAAAAAATATTGTTAGTTGGGTTGTTAAAGAATGAAGTCAGAAAGCAATGTTCACTATTTAATTGTAATGCACTAATGCAGCTGTACGTTAGATTTTCGATAAATTTCACGCTAAAATTTACCTAGCAAAAGGTTGCAAAATATTGAAACTGAAATTATTTTCTGTTTATATACACTAAAATCTACCAAAAAAGTGATGGGCCATTAGTTTTAGCTGATCTTCCCTGCTATGACACACCCTAATATATATGTATCCTTGGGTTTCGAAGCCGGATTTGGTTAAACGTTGCTCTGATCACCTAAGCGGCACGGGTGGTCCCCATTACAGGTTCACAGTGCCATATGCTCGTTGAACAGGCTTTGTGTGAAATATAACAGAGTCTAGGACTGCTTTTAGTGTTCTGGTGGCCCAGAGGTACCGTTCCCCGGTAACAATTATAAGATCGTGGGCTCGAATCCTGGTGGGGTGAGGTGTTGATTATATGTAGAAGCCTGTGTGGTTTATTAGGCAAATGAAATATATATGGATCCTCGTGTTTCGAAGCCGGATTTGGTAAAACGTTGCTCTGAACACGTAAGCGGCACTGGTGGTCCCCATTAGAGCTTCATGGCGCCATAAGCTCGTTGAACAGGCTTTGTGTGAAATATAACAGAGTCTAGGACTGCTTTTAGTCTCCTGGTGGCCCAGAGGTAGCGTTCCCCGGTCACAATTATAAGGTCGTGGGTTCGAATCCTGGTGGGGTGCGGTGTTGATTATATGTAGAAGTTTGCTTGCTTTATTGGGCTAATGAAATATATATGGATCCTCATGTTTCGAAGCCGGATTTGGTAAAACGTTGCTCTGATCACCGAAGTGGCACGGGTGGTCCCCATCAGAGGTTCACGGAGCCCTAAGCTCGTTCAACAGGCTTTGTGTAAAATATAACAGCGTCTAGGACTGCTTTTAGTGTCCTGGTGGCCCAGAGGTAGCGTTCCCCGGTCACAATTATAAGATCGTGGGTTCGAATCCTGGTGGGGTGAGGTGTTGATTATATGTAGAAATATGCGTGCGTTATTAGGCTAATAAAATATATATCGATCCTCATGTTTCGAAGCCGGATTTGGTAAAACGTTGCTCTGATCACCTAAGTGGCACGGGTTGTCCCCATTAGAGGTTCACGGCACCATAAGCTCATTGAACAGGCTTTGTGTGAAATATAACAGAGTCTTGGACTGCTTATAGTGTCCTGGTGGCCCAGACTGGTACCCTTCCCCGGTCACAATTAAAGGATCGTGGGATCAAATCCTGGTGGGGTGAGGTGTTGATTATATGTAGAATTCTGCGTGCTTTATTAGGCTAATGAAATAGATATGGATCCTCGTGTTTCGAAGCCCGATTTGGTAAAACGTTACTCTGAACACCTGAGCGGCACTGGTGGTCCCCATTAGAGGTTCACGGCGCCATAAGCTCGTTGAACAGGCTTTGTGTGAAATATATCAGAGTCTAGGACTGCTTTTAGTGTCCTGGTGGCCCAGAGGTAGCGTTCCACAGTCACAATTATAAGATAGTGGGTTCGAATCCTGGTGGGATGAGGTGTTGATTATATGTAGAAGTCCGCGTGCTTTATTGGGCTAATGAAATATATATGGATCCTCGTGTTTCGAAGCCGGATTTGGTAAAACGTTGCTCTAAACACCTAAGCGGCACTGGTGGTCCCCATTAGAGCTTCATGGCGCCATAAGCTCGTTGACCAGGCTTTGTGTGAAATATAACAGAGTCTAGGACAGCTTTTAGTCTCCTGGTGGCCCAGAGGTAGCGTTCCCCGGTGACAATTATAAGATCGTGGGTTCGAATCCTAGTGGGGTGCGGTGTTGATTATATGTAGAAGTTTGCGTGCTTTATTGGGCTAATGAAATATAAATGGATCCTCGTGTTTCGAAGCCGGATTTGGTAAAACGTTGCTCTGATCAATAAGCGGCACGGGTGGTGCCCATGAAAGGTTCACGGCGCCATAAGCTCGTTGAACAGGCTTTGTGTGAAATATAACAGAGTCTAGGACTGCTTTTAGTGTCCTGGTGGTCCACAGGTAGAGTTCCCTGGTCAGAATTATAAGATTTTGGGTTTGAATCCTGGTGGGGTGAGGTTTTGATTATATGTAGAAGTCCGCGTGCTTTATTGGGCTAATGAAATATATATGGATTCTCGTTTTTCGAAGCCGGATTTGGTAAAACGTTGCTCTGATCAACTAAGCGGCACGGGTGGTCCCCATTAGAGGTTCACGGCGCCATAAGCTCGTTGAACAGGCTTTGTGTGAAATATAGCAGAGTCAAGGACTGCTTTTAGTGTCTTGGTAGTCCAGAGGTAGCGTTCCCCGGTCACAATTATAAGATCGTGGGTTCAAATGCTGTTGGGATGAGGTGTTGATTTTATGTAGAAGTCCGCGTGCTTTATTGGGCTAATGAAATATATATGGATCCTCGTATTTCGAAGCCGGATTGGGTAAAACATTGCTCTCATCACCTAAGCGGCACAGGTGGTTCCCATTAGAAGTTCACGGCGCCATAAGCTCATTCAACAGGCTTTGTGTGAAATATAACAGAGTCTAGGACTGCTTTCAGTGTCCTGGTGGCACAGAGGTAGCGTTCCCCGGTCACAATTATAAGATTTTGGGTTTGAATCCTGGTGGGGTGAGGTGTTGATTATATGTAGAAGTCCGCGTGCTTTATTGGGCTAATGAAATATATATGGATCCTCGTTTTTCGAAGCCGGATTTGGTAAAAGTTGCTCTAATCACCTAAGCGGCACGGGTGGTCCCCATTAGAGGTTCACGGCGCCATAAGCTCGTTCAAAAGGCTTTGTGTGAAATATAACAGAGTCTAGGACTGCTTTTATTGTCCTGGTAGCCCAGAGGCAGTGTTCCCCGGTCACAATTATAAGATCGTGTGTTCGAATCCTGGTGGGGTGCGGTGTTGATTATATGTAGAAGCCCGTGTGATTATTGGGCAATTGAAATATATATGGATCCTCGTGTTTCGATGCCGGATTTGGTAAAACGTTGCTCTGAACACCTAAGCGGCACTGGTGGTCCCCAGTAGAGGTTCACGGCGCCATAAGCTCGTTGAACAGGCTTTGTGTGAAATATATCAGCATCTAGGACTGCTTTTAGTGTCCTGGTGGCCCAGAGGTAGCGTTCCCCGGTCACAATTATAAGATCGTGGGTTCGAATCCTGGTGGGGAGAGGTGTTGATTATATGTAGAAATCTGCGTGCCTTATTAGGCTAATGAAATATGTATCGATCCTCGTGTTTCGAAGCCTGACTTGGTAAAATGTTGCTCTGATCACTTAAGCGGCACGGATGGTCCCCATTAGAGGTTCACGGCGCCATAAGCTCGTTGAACAGGCTTTGTGTGAAATATAACAGAGTCTAGGACTGCTTTTAGTGTCCTGGTGGCCCAGAGGTAGCATTCCCTGGTCACAATTATAAGATTTTGGGTTTGAATCCTGGTGGGGTGAGGTGTTGATTATATGTAGAAGTCCGCGTGCTTTACTGGGCTAATGAAATATATATGGATCCTCGTGTTTCGAAGCCGGATTTGGTAAAACGTTGCTCTGAACACCTAAGCGGCACTGGTGGTCCCCAGTAGAGGTTCACGGCGCCATAAGCTCGTTGAACAAGCTTTGCGTGAAATATAACAGAGTCTAGGACTGCTTTTAGTGTCCTGGTGGTCCACAGGTAGCATTCCCAGGTCGCAATTATCATATTTCGGGTTTGAATCCTGGTGGGTGAGGTGTTGATTATATAGAGACGTCCGCGAGCTTTACTGGGCTAATGAAATATATATGGATCCTCATGTTTTGAAGCCGGATTTGGTTAAACGTTGCTCT
Organism: Homarus americanus; assembly: GCF_018991925.1. NCBI lineage: Eukaryota > Metazoa > Arthropoda > Malacostraca > Decapoda > Nephropidae > Homarus > Homarus americanus. Next base: position 8,164 of record NW_024718881.1, read on the forward strand.
GATCACCTAATCGGCAGGGGTGGCCCCCATTATAGGTTCATGGCGCCATAAGCTCATTCAAGAGGCTTTGTGTGAAATATAACAGAGTCTAGGACTGCTTTTATTGTCCTGGTGGCCCAGAGGTAGCATTCTCCGGTCACAATTATAAGATCGTGGGATCATATCCTGGTGGGGTGAGGTGTTGATTATATGTAGAAGTCCACATGCTTTATTGGGCTAAAGAAATATATATGGATCCTCGTGTTTCGTAGCCGGATTTGGTAAAACGTTCCTCTGGTCACCAAGCGGCACGTGTGGTACCTATTAAACGTTCACGGCGCCATAAGCTCGTTGAACAGGCTTTGTGTAAAATATAACAGAGTCTAGGACTGCTTTTAGTGTCCTGGAGGCCCAGAGGTAGCATTCCCTGGTCAGAATTATAAGATTTTGGGTTTGACTCCTGGTGGGGTGAGGTGTTGATTGTATGTAGAAGTCTGCGTGGTGTATTGGGCTAATGAAATATATATGGATCCTCCTCTTTCGAAGCCGGATTTGGTAAAACGTTGCTCTGATCACCTAAGCGGCACGGGTAGTCCCCATTAGAGTTCCACACCGCCATAAGCTCGCTGAACAGGCTTTGTGTGAAATATATCAGCGTCTAGGACTGCTTTTAGTGTCCTGGTGGCCCAGAGGTAGCGTTCCCCGGTCACAATTATAAGATCGTGGGTTCGAATCGTGGTGGGGTGAGGTGTTGATTATATGTAGAAATCTGCGTGTCTTATTAGACTAATAAAATATATATCGATCCTCGTGTTTCGAAGCCTGATTTGGTAAAACGTTGCTCTGATCACTTAAGCGGCACGGATGGTGCCCATTAGAGGTTCACGGCGCCATAAGCTCATTGAACAGGCTTTGTGTGAAATATAACAGAGTCTAGGACTGCTTTTAGTGTCCTGGTGGCCCAGAGGTAGGATTCCCTCGTCACAATTATAAGATTTTGGGTTTGAATCCTGGTGGGGTGAGGTGTTGATTATATGTAGAAGTCCGCGTGCTTTACTGGGCTAATGAAATATATATATGGATCCTCGTGTTTCGAAGCCGGATTTGGTAAAACGTTGCTCTGAACACCTAAGCGGCACTGGTGGTCCCCAGTAGAGGTTCACGGCGCCATAAGCTCGTTCAACAGGCTTTGTGTGAAATATAACAGCGTTCTAGGACTGCTTTCTGTCTCCTGGTGGCCCAGAGGTAGCGTTCCCCGGTCACAATTATAAGATCATGGGTTTGAATCCTGGTGGGGTGAGGTGTTGATTATATTTAGAAGTCCATGTAATATACATGGCTCCACGTGTTTCGAAGACGGATTTGGTGAAACGTTGCTCTGATCACCTAAGCAGCACGGGTGGTCCCCAATAGAGGTTCACACCGTCATAAGCTCGTTGAACTGGCTTTGTGTGAAATATAGCAGAGTCAAGGACTGCTTTTATTGTCCTGGTAGCCCAGAGGCAGTGTTCCCCGGTCACAATTATAAGATCGTGTGTTCGAATCCTGGTGGGGTGCGGTGTTGATTATATGTAGAAGCCCGTGTGTTTATTGGGCAATTGAAATATATATGGATCCTCGTGTTTCGAAGCCGGATTTGGTAAAACGTTGCTCTGAACACCTAAGCGGCACTGGTGGTCCCCAGTAGAGGTTCACGGCGCCATAAGCTCGTAGAACAGGCTTTGCGTGAAATATAACAGAGTCTAGGACTGCTTTTATTGTCCTGGTGGCCCAGAGGTAGCATTCTCCGGTCACAATTATATGATCGTGGGTTCATATCCTGTTGGGGTGAGGTGTTGATTATATGTAGAAGTCCGCGTGCTTTATTGGGCTAATGAAATATATATGGATCCTCGTGTTTCCAAGCCGGATTTGGTAAACGTTGTTCTGATCACCTAAGCGGCACGGGTGGTCCCTATTAGTGGTTCACGGTGCCATAAGCTCGTTGAACAGGCTTTGTGTGAAATATAACAGAGTCTAGGACTGCATTTAGTGTCCTGGTGGCCCAGAGGTAGTGTTCCCCGGTCACAATTATAAGATCTTGGGTTCGAATCCTGTTGGGGTGAGGTGTTGATTATATGTAGATGTCCGCGTGCTTTATTGGGCTAATGAAATATATATGGATCCTCGTGTTTCCAATCCGCATTTGGTAAAACGTTGCTCTTATCACCAGAGCGGCACGGGTGGTCCCCATTAGAGGTTCACGGCACCATAAGCTCATTGAACATGAGGCTTTGTGTGAAATATAACAGAGTCTAGGACTGCTTTTAGTGTCCTTGTGGCCCAGAGGTAGCGTTCTCCGGTCACAATTATAAGATCGTGGGTTCGAATCCTGGTGGGGTGAGGTGTTGATTATATGTAGAAGTGTGCGTGCTTTATTGGGCTAATGAAATAGATATGGATCCTCGTGTTTCGAAGCCGGATTTGGTTAAACGTTGCTCTGATCACCTAAGCGGCAGGGGTGGCCCCCATTAGAGGTTCACGGCGCCATAAGTTCGTTCAACAGGCTTTGTGTGAAATATAACAGTGTCTTGGACTGCTTATAGTGTCCTGGTGGCCCAGACTGGTAGTGTTCCCCGGTCACAATTATAAGATCGTGGGTTCAAATCCTGGTGGGGTGAGGTGTTGATTATATTTAGAAGTGTGCGTTCTTTATTGGGTTAATGAAATAGATATGGATCCTCGTGTTTCGAAGCCGGATTTGGTTAAACGTTGCTCTAATCACCTAAGCGGCATGGGTGGTCCCCATTAGAGGTTCACGGCGCCATAAGCTCATTCAACAGGCTTTGTGTGAAATATAACAGAGTCTTGGACTGCTTTTATTGTCCTGGTGATCCACAGGTAGCATTCCCTGGTCACAATTATCAGATTTTGGGTTTGAATCCTGGTGGGGTGAGGTGTTGATTATATGTAGACGTCCGCGTGCTTTATTGGGCTAATTAAATATATATTAGGGTGTGTCATACGGAGGCGAATTTTTTTTTTGAGTTTGAAAAATCGGCCCATGGTATTAATGATGTAGTTCTATGTGCAGAATCATGTGATATCTTAAGATTTGAAAAGTTTTCATTTTTCTAGGTAAATTTTAACTTGAAATCTTATGAAAATTCAGTATTCCCACCCTTTTACCAACACCACTAAATATCTTATTTAAAGTAAAGTAAATGAATCAGGTTAATTTATTAGGATGAAAATGATCCAGAATAGTGAAACGAATGATCTTGACACATTTATTAAATTTAATATTCCTTTAGAAAACAAAATCATCAAATACAAAAACCGGTTTTACTACTACGACCCGGTGTTGCTGCACACCATAGAGAACATATCTTTCTTGCTTCTGTTTCTACTCATCACCTCCCTGCTGACCACCTGAGCTCGGATGTAGCCTTCCCTCCTCTCCTGGCTGTACACGTGACTGCTGGCCTCGCTCACTTGCTGTACACAACGCTCTATACTCTGGGTGTCACAAGGGGCCAGGCAGGGACATGCAGAGTTGTCAGAAAAGCTCACAACAGACATTGGGCAGAGGCTGCAGGTAAGAGGGGGCTCACTGCCAGCCTGGATGTTATCCAGATCTATGAGATCAGTGAGGGTCTTGGCACCTAGATTGACTTTAGGAGTCTTCCTGACCCTGAAGGAATCGTCACCAACTGATTCGTCATGCCCAGATCCTCTCATAAGTCTCATATCCAAGATCTTTTTGACTGCCACTCTTCTCTCCTCCTCATCCTTACTGCAGAGCATTGTCTGCAGAACTGCCTCAGGATGAGCATACCAGGAAGATCTCCTCACAGTCTGCTCCACAATCTGAACAACCTTCCTTGGCTGACTCCTCAGGAGCTCAAGCTGGAAGAGAGCATGCCTCGGACCTTCGGAGAACGATGACTTGACCTTGGTGTTGAACCAATTTGGCAAGTAGACACTCACGATGAATTGGACAATAAGTCTCAGGTTGATGAAGCTGGTTCCCTTTCAGTTTATGATGAGCGACCCAAATTCTGCAGAACCTGAGAGCCGTTGTGAGCCACCTAGAATGTGAGACTGGACCTATCTGCAGGTAAGCAAGTCTATCAGGCATGACCCAAGTTTTGATGGCACTGCAAATCATGTAACCATAGTACTGGTCAGTACTCAGGTCGTCAATGACAGTATGTGCAAGCTCAACGAGTGGAGGGCCAACTGTGATTTTTTTCAAAGCTCGGATTTATTTCTAACTCAGTGGCAGAGTCCAGCATCTTGCCAAGAGGACCAGACCATCTGTTGTTTGAAAGAGTCTTGCCATCCAGCTCCTGGATCAGATGTCTGAGTGGCAACTCGTTGGTGTGGAGGTCACAAACAATCCAGACCAGCTTCCTCCCAATCTTCCGCTCTATCCACTGTATGACCCCCCTTTGCCACCCTGTGTTCGTGTTGGTGCTGTCCCCTCCAATGGCCTGCAGGGTCTGGTCTACGTTCCTCTCTGAGCCAGTTCACAATGTTATCTGCCACTATCTCAGCTGGTTTCCTGATGTCATCTTTCTCTGGAGTGAAATGCCACAAATACTTCCCTCCTGGTTCACTGCAGCAGGAGTAGTGTTCCTCCTTCACCATGGCAGGGAACAACTTGTCAGAATTTCCAACTTTCATGAACACTTTAGTGTCATCCCTTCTCCCATCAAAGAACAAGCAATTGATTCCATTTTCTCTTATCCCCTTATCAAACTCCTCTTCTAGGTGACTGACAAGTTTCTCCTGAGCTCTCCTTACTTTGTTATGATCTATCACCAGGTGAACATCATCAGGTGTTATCAAACCAGCGTTAATCCAGGCAGCTGTTGCTATCTCTGCAGTTTCTCTGAGACCAGTGTGGTGTCGCATGCTGGCCAGAGCTATGCTCGGGATATCTTTCCGATTTCGAATCTTATGCCTGGAAGGTTTGGGATCATTATTATCTGGGTTAGGGAAAAAGTCACCATTCTCC